>NC_068413.1:12194863-12494863 GCF_023724105.1 Carassius gibelio | reverse complement strand
GTAAGAAAAAAAGCACGCAGATCTTGACAAACTTACTGGGATGATGGCATGGTCATAAATAGGTTAAAATATCCTATTATAATACCACATTTCTTCACAAATCTTCAAGTATTAAGTTGATTTAAATTACACAATGTCATTAAACTTTTCTAGTAAAACGCATAGTTCACTCACAATGAAAAATGGTCTACTCCCCCTTTATATCATACATGTAAAAGTTGTATGCTGAATGCCATTAATAATATAATTTTCATTTTGGAGTGACCTATCAGTTTACGCTCAATTATATAAAGAATGAATAAAATGAAACATAATCACACTCACTCATATGGTATGACTTTGAAAACAAGGTGGTCCAGCAGGGTGAGCTGTTCTGCAATCTCCAGAGCTGAATGATTCTCGAAAGGCTCTGACTTTCCTCCTTCCGCCTGTGTAACAAAACATTTAGATAGATAAGATACTAAATAATGAATTTCAGCAAAGTTTACACACCTTAGTAAACAGTGAAATATACTATACACTATAATACAATTAGACACAGAAGAGGAATTCCCTTTACTTTGTGATGATATATAGGGTTTCCTTGAGAGCCCCAATCCACTTTGACTTTCAGTGAAAACCCCAATCAAGTTTGGCTCGTGGATTTTGCATTCCTGAGCCACTCCCCATGCATACAGGTATAAAAAGGTGACAGGTGCATTTACTCATCAGGTTTTACACTGAGGAGCCGAAAATGTATCTCTAAAACACTTTCAGAGGCTCCTGGGGCATATGGTATCTGCAGCCGCAGTCATGCCACTCAGATTGCTTCATATGAGATGGACATGGCATTATGGTAAACTTCCTGTGACCATAACAATGAAGTGTTGCTACCTATTCAGCCCCTAGACAGATATTGCTTTTCTACAGGCCGGGGTGCCCTTAGAACAAGTTTTCCGGCATGTCGTCGCATCAACGGATGCCTCCAGTATGAGTTGGGGCACTAAATGCCAGACATGTTCCTGTGGCTCAGTCGTAGAGCATTGTGTAAGCAGTGCAAAAGGTTGTGGGTTCGATTCTGACGGAACACATACACACACACACACAGAGAAAAATGTATAGCTATACCATCTCCTTTGGAGTCAGACGTGGCTCAAGTTGTTGTGAGCTGTCCACATTCCGCTATGTGACTATGCTATGTGACGGGTGAAGCAGAGGGCTTTACGGCTGAGACAGGTTCTGTAAATGTCCTGGAGGGAGTAGGGAGTCTCCAATGATCTTCTTAGCTGCTTTCACTATGCGTTGAAGGGTCTTCCAGCAGGATGCCTGGCAGGCACCATATCACACAGTGATGCAGCTATTCAGGATGCTCTTGATGGTGCCTCTGAAAAGGAGCACCTGATGGGGGCCGGGGCTCTGGCTCTTCTCAATTTGCGGAGGAAGTAGAGACGCTGCTGTGCTTACGTGGCTAGTGTTCCAGTGTTGTCGGTCCAGAAGAAGAGGAGCATGCTGAGTGTGCACTCTCCTGAAGTCAACAACAATCTGCTTCGCCTTCTCCACATTCAGAGAGAGATTGTTGTCACTGCCCCACCCAGCCAGGTGGCTCACCTCACTCCTGTAGTTTGTCTCTTCTCTGTTGCTAATGAGACCCACCACAGTTGTGTAATCCCCAATCTTAATAATGAGGTTAGAGTTCTGTGATGGTGTGCAGTAATGTGTCAACAGAGTGAAAAGGAGGGGGCTCAGCACATATCTTTGGGGCGCCCCAGTGTTCAGTGTGATAGTGCTGGATATGTTGCTGCCGACCCGTACAGCCTGAGGTCTACCAGTCATAAAGTCCAACAGCCAGTTGCACAGAAAAGTGTTGAGCCCCAGCTGGACCAGTTTGTGAATGAGCTGTTGAGGGATGATTGTGTTGAATGCTGAACTGAAATCTATGAGCAGCATTCTGACATATGAGTCTTTTTTTGTCCAGATGTGTGAGTGCTGAGTGGAGCATCATCGAATGGATCGATATACAAACTGGTAGGGGTACAGGGAGGGCAGACTTGATGTGGTGCATCACTATCCGTTCAAAGCACTTCATGAGAATAGGGGTAAGGGCACCTGGACTGTAGTCATTCAAACAGGATGGAGACGGCTTCTTCGGGACTGGAATGATGGTGGAAGCTTTGAAGCATGTGGGAACAACCTTCTGACTAAGCGAGATGCTGAAAATGTCTGTGAAGACATCAGTGAATTCCACTGCACGGTCTCTCAGTACACCCCCAGGAATGTTGTCAGGACCCAGAGCATTGCGTGCATTGATCCTTCTGAAGGATCTCCTCACGCTGTCTTGGGTCAGGGTCATCACCTGGTCGCCGGATGGAGTTGGAGTCTTCTGTGCAGTGGTGCTGTTTTGTGCCTCAAAGTGAGCAAAGAAGGTATTCAGTTGATTCAGCAGGGAGATATGGGGGGTCCGCGGTGGGGGCAGGTGGTCCGTAATGGTCTGTATCCCATGCCACAGCCTCTGAGTGTCTCTGCTGTCACTGAAACGATAGGCTATGCTCCTGGAGTACTGTCTCTTAGACTCTCTGATGCCACGGAATAGGTTGGCCCTAGCTGTCGTCAGGCCCACCTCATCTCCAGCTCTGAAGTCTGTAGACATCCCCTGTCATCCATGGCTTCTTGTTGGCCCGGACACTGATTGTCTTTGTGACAGTTACATCATCAATTCACTTGTTGATGTAGGCAGTGACAGTCTCAGAGTACTCTTGGAGGTCTGTGGTGTTATTTTATAGTAGGATTAGGGTTGTGTGGTAAATACGTGTTGTTTGTATGCAAAAACTGCGTATTATATGCATGTCAAACACATGCTTACCATATGCATGCCAATGTAAATTTTGAGTATCAATACCATGAGGTTTTGTTTTTATTTGCCGTACTATTTATACGAATTTTCATGAAACCAGACTCAACAAAACAGCCCCCCCCCCACAAAAAACAACAATAACAAACAAACAAAACAAATGTTTCTGGATCAAATCAGCATATTAGAATGATTTCTGAAAGATCATGTGACACTGAAGACCATAGTAATATCTCCTGAAAATTCAGCGTTGCCATTACACAATAAATAAAAAGAATATAAATTAATGTGTTAAAATAGAAAACAATTAATAAGTCACATGATTGCATTTTGAGAATATCAGTGAGGGAGGAAAGCAATAATGTCTTCTTTCAAAAAAAGTAATGATCTTACTGACCCCAAACTTGAAGTTCTGATCGTTTTATCACTGAAATGTTGAGTAATTTGGAGGATGACCCAGAATCTCCCCACTCACCATCTGTAGCACCTCCTCCAGACAGATCTGATTGTCACCAGGATCCTCCTGTGTCAATGTCCTGTCCAAAAAGAAAAAAAAAAAAAAAACACAAGCAAATCTGATTTAAATACATGAACAAGCGTTTATCAGATCACAGAAGTCTCAAATATTGCAGGACAGGATATGTGAGGATATGTGAGGACAGATTCTGTCAAGGGTGTAGACACATTTTGCTCACCTTATGATGTTGGCAGCGGCTTTCCTTTCTTGGGTAAGAAGTTCAGGGTCATGCATCACTTCTTCCAGGAAACTAATCACTTTCATTTTGAGCTCAGTGTTGGTTTCAAAGTCCTACAAACATGCACACAGTACACAGGTATGCATAATAAATGTTTATTTTAAGAACTGATCACTGAAAGGTTATTTGGGAATCCAAAAATGTATCTTTGATGGTGCTGCTAAAAAAAAAAAAAACTTTTATATTTGCTTCATCTCACCTGCGAATGTTTGGACACCCAGTGCCTGAGGACATTGAGAACTCTGTTAGTTGCTGCTCGACGAATCACAAACTCCTTATCTCCATTCCTCTGATCCGTGGGGAACCCTGACAACCAATCGAAATTCACATTAATCCGTCTTCTGCCAGGCAACAAATATCTGCAGCCTACGAGAGATTGAAACAGATTGCTGAATCCTACCTGTGCTTGCCAGAGACATGCGGCGGTACTTCTCCTTGGTTGGCGTGCCCTCATTGGCACCAGCAGTGGCAATGGCGAAGGCAGAAGCAGCAGACAAGGCGCTACGGTTGTTATCCAGCTCCCGACAGGACGACATCACCATGCCATTATTGTATGAGAACAGAGAGAATTCTGCCCAGAGAGAAATTATTATTAAATAATAATCTACAAACTAATTTTGAATCTGTATACTAAGATATTCAAGCTGAATTCATAATATAATATTACTGAAATGTAAAAAAAAAAAAACAAGTAATATCAATTTCTGTTTGTGACTGCAAAATAAATTAGCAACTTTATCAACACACTTTTTTCTAACAATTTCTAATGTGGCTTATTCAATAAAAGTCTAATAAAAAGCATATTGTAATATAACAATTTTCCTATGATTTTGCAATACAGTTGGACAATCAAAAATCTATATCTATATTATAAAGACGATTTTCAAGTACCAATTGTATATATTTTAAGAAATTAAATAAATTAAACTTAAAAAATTTGAAACTGTACACTAAGAGATCTGAGCTGAATTAAGAAAAATATTGTTGTATGTGAAACTTTAATAGAACAATATTAGAAATTGAAAAAAAAAAAACTCAACTGCCTGCACCCTCAAAATTAAAAGGTCCAAACAAAAATTCAGTAAATGTGAATTCACTGTGTTTCATAGTGCTCCCTCTTTAAGGGTACAGCAGGTGTGAAACAAGACAAGATGGACTCATGCAGAAATAATGGAGGCAGTGACATTATCTCCACAATGGATAAGCCTCCGATGATGACATATGAAAATGTCACAAGTATCTACTGCACCGAACGACTGTTAAACAAAAACGACAACCCAGATTGTCTGAGACTGCCAGCAAGACCAAAATAAGCACATATTTCCCTACTGTTCGTTTTGTACTTTCCACAGGCTAATGCATCATGTTATCATATGAAAAATGTATTTTTTGGAGCAATGATGATGCGGCAATGATTGCAGAGCATCAATGCATCCAGCAGGTGGCGTTACGAAACATAAAATTACAGACTGAGTCTTCATCAAAACAATAGGCAGGGCTCTGGTTCTCAAGATGGTTGAGACTAAAAATAGCTCATCATTTCAGATATATGTGTGTCAGATACACACTCAGAAAATAACAAAAGCAGCATTTTAAAGAAGCCAAGTTTTTTGTTGCATGCTTTCAGATAAGGTTTAGAAAAAAAATCATAAGGGTAACTGAAACATGCTTTATTCTTCTACAGCCTTCTAAAGCTTTATGGCAATACTGCATCACACATATGAAATAACAGGGTCATTGTTGACCTTTGAACCCCCATATAATTCAGTTTCGAAAGCAAGGAGACAGTACTGTTACAGTGCATCGACTGCACTCAAACAAACCCAGGAACCGGGGTTGCAGAGAGAATACATGCTAATGGTTGCTATGGCACAAGTTTTCCAAACACCTACACACGCCTCCTTTGGCATTTCCCTGAGCTTTTCTTTTTTTTTTTAACCTAGAGAATTAATGAGATTTTGCATGAATCGTGTCTTGCGAGGCTTCAATCTACGTCCTCAGGATCACTTCAGACGTTTACAGATACAGCGTGCATTTAAAAAAATGAACGACACGTGGGAACAAAAAACTCAACATTGTTTCAAAACTCAAAGTTTTTACATATAGCTAAATATTCAAACCTTTCAAATAATAATAATAAAAAACCGGAATGTTATAAGACTTTTGAATTAAACACTCAGTGAGTCTGCCATTTTGAGCCACTGATAAATGCAAAATTTGGCTGGTCTGAAGGGTGCAGGTGGCTTGTCAGCGTGAGATGCAGGTGCTCTGGTTTTCATGTCAGTGAACGATAACAACATGGCAGGGAAGTCTAGGACAGAGTGTCTTCTACCTGAGGAGTTTTTGCATTTGACGTTTTTGGGAGTGGTGGGTGATTTGGTGGGCGACACTTCAGTCTCTGCCTCATCACTCTGGATCTGATCGTTATCGATTTCCTCCCTCACTGAAACGTCTAGAGAAAATCCGTCATAGGCATTACAGTTATCCATAATGCATAACATATCAAACACATGAAACAACACAATTCCACCATGTTATGAGAGTTTGCACTCAACATTTAAAAAGTATTGGTATGATTAAAAAGGGTTTGTAGCCTTAAAGGGATACTCCACCCTAAAATGAACATTTTGTAATTAATCACATAACATTACCCCCATTTTGTTCCAAACCTGTTAAAGCTCTGTTTGTCTTTGGAACACAATTTAAGATATTTTGGATATTTTGGAGGCTTGAGACTGTCCCATAGACTGCCAAGTAAATAACAGTGTCAAGGTCCAGAAAAGGTATAAAAAGTTGTCAGAATACTCTATCTTTCACGGGAACACTTTCTGTAAGCGAAGAAAACAAAAATAATGACTTTATTCAATAATTTATTTGTCAAGGGGTCTCCTCTGTGTCACTCCGTATTCAAATAATCAGTAATATATATATATATATATATATATATATATATATATATATATATATATATATATACATACACTATTTATTAATAATATAACATATTTTGGTAACCCTATACCTAAAGCCTTTACATAGAATGCATTTTAAAGGATTATTAAAGGTTATAATGCATTATAATTATTCATAATGTACATTGTAATACGTCATATCTTGTTGTAAATAATTATAACCAAATTTAAAATAAGTGTTGTATTAACTGTGGTTACATATTCATGACATTGTGCAATGCATTGTAAGGCACATTACAAGACATGATTTTTTATAACTACTTTTATAACATTATACATAAAGGCTTTGAGTTTTACCAATTGAAATTTTGGTAAACTAACTTGCAGTATGACCTCACCCTGTTTGCACAGCGAAACCTCATCAGCCTTGTCCGTCTTGCCTTCACTCTCGTCAGGAATCTTGCTGGTGATGGGGCTGGACACATAGAGTTTGTTGATATCCAGTGTGGTCTTGCTGAAAGGGGACATTGAGGAGTACATGCTTGCATAGCCATTGGAGGAACAGCTAAGGGCAGCCAGGTCCAGAGCCTTCCCACCGGTGATGATGGGGATATTGAGGGACAGTTTGCGGCGGCGGTTGGGGGACGAGGTTTTGGTGATGGCCAGCGGGGGTGGGGAGGAGAACTTGCGGCTTGCACGGGGCGACTTCGGTGGCTCTCCGTAGAGGAGCTTATTGTTCTGGCTGCTCGCGAAAAACAGCTCCAGGGATCTATGTGTTGAAAAGGAGGATTGATTTAATTTGTGTAATTGAAGATTCATTTGTAATTCACTTTGCTAAAAGCGTCTGCTAAATGACTAAATGAAAATGATTTAATGACCATGTTGTCTTGAATTAAACCTCTTGAGGCTGTCAAATATGGACATGCATATATATATATATATATATATATATATATATATATATATATATATATATATATATATATATATAGGTGATGGTCATATAATTAGAACATCATCAAAAAGTTTATTTATTTCACTAATTCCATTCAAAAAGTGAAACTTGTATATTATATTCATTCATTACACACATATTGATATATTTCAAATGTTTATTTCTTTTAATCTTGATAATTATAACTGACAACTAAGGAAAATCCCAAATTCAGTATCTCAGAAAATTAGAATATAACTTAAGACCAATACAAAGAAAGGATTTTTAGAAATCTTGGCCAACTAAAAAAATATAAAAATGAAAAGTATGAGCATGTACAGCACTCAATACTTAGTTGGGGCTTCTTTTGACTCAATTACTGCAGCAATGTGGCATGCGTAGATTTTCTCAGGCGAGTTTGTTGGCAAATTAAGAACAGGGATAACATGGTCCTTAAACCAGGTACTGGTAGCTTTGGCACTGTGTGCAAGTGCCAAGTCCTGTTGGAAAATGTAATCTGCATCTCCATAAAGTTGGTCAGCAGCAGGAAGCATGAAGTGCTCTAAAACTTCCTGGTATAAGCTGCTTTCACCTTGGACCCCAGAAAACACAGTGGACCAACACCAGCAGATGACATGGCACCCCAAACCATCACTGACTGTGGAAACTTTACACTGGACCTCAAGCAACGTGGATTGTGTGCCTCTCCTCTCTTCCTTCAGACTCTGGGACCCTGATATCCAAAGAAAATGCAAAATTTCATCAGAGAACATAACTTTGGACCACTCAGCAGCAGTCCAGTCCTTTTTGAAGCGAGACACTTCTGATGCTGTCTGTTGTTCAAGAGTGGCTTGACACAAGGAATGCGACAGGTGTAACCCATGTCTTACATACGTCTGTGCGTAGTGGTTCTTGAAGCACTGACTCCAGCTGCAGTCCACTCTTTGTGAATCTCCCCCACAGTTTTGAATGGGTTTTGTTTCACAATTCCTCCAGGGTGCGGTTATCCCTATTGCTTGTACACTTTCTTTCTACCACATCTTTTCCTTCCCTTCGCCTCTCTATTAATGTGCTTGGACACAGATCTCTATGAACAGTCAGCCTCTTTTGTAATGACCTTTTGTGTCTTGCCCTCCTTGTGCAAGGTGTCAGTGGTCGTCTTTTGGACAACTATCAAGTCAGCAGTCTTCCCCATGATAGTGTAGCCTACAGAACTAGACTTAGAGACCATTTAAAGGCTTGGCAGGTGTTTTGAGTTAATTAGCTGTTAAGAGTGTGGCACCAGGTGTCTTCAATATTGAACCTTTTCACAATATTCTAATTATCTGAGATACTGAATTTGGGATTTTCCTTAGTTGTCAGTTATAAACATAAAAATTAAAAGAAATAAACATTTGTAATATATCAGTCTGTGTGTAATGAATGAATACAAGTTTCACTTTTTGAATGGAATTAGTGAAATAAATAAAATTTTTGATGATATTCTAACTATATGACCAGCACCAATGTAATACTTGTATTTGGCAAGGGTGCATTAAATTAATCAAATGTGACAACACCAAATTAGCTTTTTAGAATGATTTCTGAAGGATCATGTGACACTGTAGACTACAGCTGCTGAGAATTCAGCTTTGCCATCACAGCAAATCATTACATTTTAACAAATTCAAATAAAAAAGTTTTTTTTTAAATGTAATAATTGTTCACATTATTACTTTTTATCAAATAAATGCAACCTGACTGAGCTTAAGATACTTGTAAGCGAGCATAAGAGAACCCAAACTTTTGAATGGCACTGCAAATTCTTTTCAATGTTTTTCAAAACTTTTTGTCATTCCAGCTTAATATCTAGACACCAAGATAAGGAAGCCATTCAAATGATTTCGCTGAAATAAAATAATAAAATACAAATAAAAAAAAATCACAAAAAAGTAAAATATTTTTGAAGAAAATCGGTGCATCACTAGCCTACAAAAAGAAAACCGTTACATCTTTGCCTCTCATTGCAGCTCATGATTTAGCCCATAATTGCTTCCCAATGCTGTGCGGTGTGTTCAGGGTATATGCGCTGACAGAGAGAAGCATCTCTGCGGAGCATAAACAGCCTACTCTTCACATCTCTCTATAAGACTGGAGAGCCTTGCAGAGAAGCTTTCCCACACATCGAGCCACCCCTACACGTCATGCCTGCACAGAAATAGCCCCTCTTATGACAGTCTGGGTCACCGTTGGAGCTGAGGCAGGGCAGCTGAGCGGGGGTGGTCTGGGGAGGCATCACCGCCGTGCAGTCTGCCCAGGGGAGAGTGGGTGCTACAGGCTGTGGGTGTGTAGGAGGTCCCCGGTTCTTACCGATTTGTCTGGATCTCCGTCTCCAGAGCCAACCGGAGGAGGAGACGCAGAAAGCAAGACATGCGAGAGAGAGAGAGAGAGTGAGAGAGGCTGCTCTGGCTGCAATACGTGCACACTAAATATTTCATCTCGCAGATGCGGCACGGGCGGAGGGTGGGGTCCTGCAGTAGAGTGGCCGGTTGCTAAGGTGATGGCGACAGAGCCCCGCTGAGATGCTTCAGTCAGGCAGGCACGCAGGCGATGAAGCAGGGCCCAATTACTGCTGTTTCCAGCAGAACACACACATACATAGAGCAGGGTGACACGCATTAGTGTGACCTCTCGCAAGCCTTTAGCAACTCCAGCACATCTCACTCCCTTCCCCTTTGGCTTTCTCTCTTTTTCGCTCTCTTTTCTCTCCTTTTATCCCGTACGCACGCAGACGCTCGCTTGTTCTCACTATAGGGTGACAAACACTGGTGTGACCTCTCTCCTATCACACTGAATCGCTTTTTTCTGCTTATTCTCTCTCACACGAGAACACAACTCTAGCAAAGCAAAGACCTGCTGCTAATGAAGAGCTGCTTGTGCATTTCTAAATGTGTGCCAAGAAACAAGTCCATCAAACGGCATAAAAAAAGCTGAGAATTAGAGATGGATCATGATAGGTCCTCCAACAGCCAACTAAACAGGGGTGCATTTCTCAAAAGCATAGTTGTTAACCTGTTAGCAACTTAGTTGGTTGGCAATGGGAAATTGTATTGTAACCAACAAAGTTGCTAAGTTAGTTAGCAACTATGATTTTGGGAAATACACCCCAGGTTGACTATATATATTTACAATAGATTCAAAAGTTTGGGTTTAAGGGGATTTTTCTTTTTTTCTGGAAATTAATAATTAATTCAATTAAATTTATCAAGAGTGACAGTAAATACTTTAATTTTTTTTAAACTATCTATTCAGCAAAGAATCTTGATTAAATGTATCATTGTTTCTGCAAAAATATTGAGCAGCGCAACTGTTATCAGTTGTGATATATAAAAAAAGTATTCTTGAGCAGCAAATCAGCATATTGGAATTATTTCTGAATGATGATGGGACACTAAAGACAGTAAAAATTACAGCTGCTGAAAATACAGTTTTGCCATCACAGGAATATACTGGATTTTAAAATGTATTATAAGAAAACTATAAATTGTAAATAAATGTTAATAAATACACACGTTTTTTAAAGAAGTATCTTTTGCTCATCAAGGCTGCATTTATTTGATCAAACATAGAGAAAAAACTGTAATATTGTGAAATATTATCACAAAGTTAAAATAACAGTTTTCTACTGTATTACACTTTTATACAATTTGTTCCTGTTATCTAAAGCTGAATTTTCATCAGTCATTACTCCAGTCTTCAGTGTCACATGATTCTTCAGAAATCATTTTGATTTATTATCAATATGCTGATATATTACCAATGTTGAAAACAGTTGTGCTGCTTATATACATATATATATATATATATATATATATATATATATATATATATATATATATATATATATATATATATATATATATATTTTTTTTTTTTTTTGTTGTTTTTTTGGATCCTGACTTTTGAACGGCAGTGTATTTTTTATATATATATATATACTATTTCAAAACAGAGCAACTTTAAGAAGTTAAGAAGTCATACTTTTAAAACCTGCATTTTCATTCTTGCTCTCTTCAGCTGTTTTTGAGCAGAAAAATGTCATAAATATTAGCTAAACATAATCCAAAATCAGCCTTGTCATGATTTCTTAAAGACTGTTTAATCAACTACCAAACGCCATGCTGCTTTAGTCAGTCGGCTTTATTCTACCATTATTAGAAGTATCAAGTACTTATAATATAATACTTATAGTAAACTCATCTTAATCAGTATTTCACACTGCAGACTGTGCAGAATAAAACACTGTTGCTACACACTCTGCTATGCACACAAGAGCCGTCATCTCAATGCATCCCATGTGATCTCATCTTCTGTATGCCAAAAAAACATCTGTGTGGCTCACCGGGCTGGTATGGCGCTGATAGGCCTCTTGTATATGGTGATGAGTTTGTCAAGGACTACGTCTGCGCTGGTGAACACGCGGTAGGAGTGCAGGAAGGTGTTGAGGAAGTCGATGGAGAGGAAGCGCAGGTCGGTCAACCTCTCCAGCAGGCGTTCCACGCTGGCGTAGCGGATCTGCAACACCTTGCAGGAGTTCATCATCTTACTGAAGCGGATATCCACGTCATCACAGTACAAACTGGCATCAGACCTAAACATGTGACAGATTTTTAGACATGATTTGCACCTTAACAAAAGCATTAGTGACTTCCAGTGTCAGAAGAAGTGCTTACTTGATCATCTGGGGCACAGTGACCTTAGAATTCTCCTCAAAAGCGTTCATCATCAGCCCATTACAACGAATATTATCTATGCACTGTAGTAAAGAGAGAAAGATAGGGGAAAAAAATAGCGTGAGAACAGTATTTGAACTACAGGGCGCAAGTAAAAGGCAAAGGTCTTGCCCAGGGCTGCGTGAATCACTCAGTGTTATCTGATGCTAGCAGACGTGCCTGGCTGATGTCACTGGTCCAGGCTGACTTCTCTTGCCGTGAGGAGGCCACCAGGATGATGGTGAAGGACTGGCTGTCTTTGGGCTCCACCACAATCTTAAAATCCAGGTGCTCCATATCCTGACCACTCTTGTCTGACTTGGCTGAAGAGTAAAAAAGAAAACGTAGTGATCCTCTGGAATAAATCTAGCGGAGGTCTGTTGTGATTAGATTTGTGGTTGGATCTACTTCCATAACATGTCAATATCAGTGCGGGTAAGTACATAGGACTCTTATCAGAGTCAAAATGTGAGCCGCCTTCTGCTATTGCAGATATTTTAGGATATGTTTAAGATTAAATCAAGAGTTTTGATACGTACACTCGTCATCTGTGCCCTCTGGTTCCTCTATCAGTGTGCAGTCAATGAGCGACACCACTCCATTCTGCCATCGGGAGACAAGCAACGGTCAGACATGCTCTGAGAATCTATCAAATAATCAATAGCAGGTGACTAAAACAGTGATTAAATCGACGATCTCCTTGTTGAATTTCCCAACAGACCAAGAGCAATAGTGGCTTATTGAATGTGGTAATATTGCAGTCGGCTGAAAGTGGCGATCACCCTTTTCTGGGCACAACATAACATTTCACCGGTTTAACAAGGAACCTGATACATTAAAAAATCATCCTCCGAGAAATTAAGGAATGATGTAATTGAAAAAAACAAGCAAACAAACAAAAAATAAATAAACAGCTGTTTTTTTCTGAAATATAAGTCTCAATAAATATAGTGTTCCTGTAGCTCAAGTGGTAGAGCATTGTGTTAGCAAGCAAAGATATGTACACATGATAAGTACAAATTGATAGCCTGAATGCACTGTAAGTCGCTTTGGATAAAAGCGTCTGCCAAATGCATAAATTTAATTTAATTTAAATGTAATAAATAGTTGAAGGCAGGTTTCAAGTGTTTTATATATATATATATATATATATATATATATATATATATATATATATATATATATATATATATATATATATATATATATATATATATATATATATATATATTATAATGGATAAGTCTGCTGTGAGAGCATATTTTTTATATGATACCTTAAAGAAATGCACTACATGGTGTATAGATAAATTAAAAGAAAAAAGTAAAAAGTATTATGAAAAAGTTAAGAGAATACCAATTATTAAAATAATATGCTGATCAAAACATGATTATTATTAGTGTTGTTGTTATTTAATTTATTTATTAATTAGATAATTCTATTATATTATATTCTATTATTTCCAATAAGCAGTGCACATTATTTATTATTATCATTATTATCATTGTTGTCTATTCATTTCAGTTTATATTTATTTTTATTATATTTCCATGTGGGAAAGTGAATTAAAAATCATATCATAAATTCATATAAAAGTTACTTAATCTCAAAACTACTTTAAAAAAGGTAATGATTTGTTGGCCATTCATTAAAAACAATTATTACTACAAATTAATTTAATGGCAATGTCTATTTTCACAAGTTCATTAAAAAGCTAACAAATCTATGAAAAGTTCCTTCATCTCCTAAGAATGAATGAAAACAAAAATAAAATGAAAAAGAAGTGCTGAAACAGCTTTAAAAATGTCCTTCCATATATATCTTCTTCATACCACCCCAGCCAAGTATGTACTTTTTTTTCAAGACTGTGTAGTGTAGTGCGTGAAGCTTCACCTTGGTGAGGTGTAGTTTTCCTCCCGAGCCTCTAGTGCAGATGATCAGATGTTTGGAGAAGAGGAAACACTGCCTCTCTCCCTCCTTCTTCAGAGACAGAGAGCCCAGTCGGCCGCGGGTGATCTTGCCCTTCTCACTCATGGGCACTTGTATCAGAGATCCTAAAAAACATGCATGGAGGCAACGGATGCATTATCCCTGCAGGTAAAACTGGGAAACGCAGAGCAGACAAATACTGTGCCAGCACATGGGGAAATACTGGATTGACATATGTTCTTATCAGACTCTTATCAGTTTCCTTGTGTCTTCGTGTCCCGCAGCGCATCAGAGACATTTCCGATCTCAGGCTCAACACCAGGTTTGACTGGTAAAAATGTGATTACACTTGGAAATGAAAGAGTTGGTCTGGTCTTTGAACACACTGTGCTCTACAGAGACTAGCAGGATTAGGGTGCCCAATCCTTTGAGTTAACACTCTGCTTTGTGCTGGCAGGGAAAAGAGGGCAGCCCAGAAAAGCCTTGGAGTGGGAAGGGGAGAAGAAGGAGGTGGGGGACTTGACAATAAGAGGAGACAAGAGTGACAGTTTGCAGAAAAGAACAGAAGGAAAGGAGAATCCAAATGTCTTCTTATCAGGGATCTGTGGCTCCTTTCAGCAGAGCACTCAGGAGGATTTGTTTCTGTGTGCGTGTGTGTGTGTGATGGGAGTTCACCTTGTCTGACAAAGGTCTGGCTGGTGTCTAGGAGAATCTCACAGCCCTCCACAATCATCCGCTCGATAGCAAGGTTCTTCCTAATGTTCTCCGTCTCGCTAACCTCATCATGCATGATTCTGTGGAGGTACATAATTTTAGCACTCACAGATGTTATTTTTACTATATTACTCTTAACAGAAAAAACTTAATGGAAAATAAATTAACTGAAATACTGAACAAAATTGAAAACTTTTTTTAGTTTTCAATTGATTTCCTTTGATGATCTGGTTTCAGGAATGAATTACAGCTTCATTCAGCTTTTTTTATGAATATGGCCCCATAACCTGTGAGTAGTGAAAAATGATGTAGCAATGTTGATACATGGTCATGGATGGGTGTGCTGGAGACACATTTTGATGTACCTGGAAAGCTCTTCCAGCTTTGACTTGGCGTAATCCAAGCTGTTTCTCTCCACATGCTCATGCGGAGTATGTGCTAACAGCTCATGCAGGGTCAGTATGTAACGAGGAATCTGCCAGACAAGAAGCACATGTCATAATGTTAGACAGGAGGGTAGTTTACCATTTTTTTTTTCTGCAACAAACAACTCATCATATCCACACTTAGTCATGTACATGCATGGAAATCCAAACACAACTTTTCTAACAGTGTGCACTGTATTCTTGTAGAGGAAGCTAAGAGGGGAGCGCTATCACTCATCAGCACATTTATTACCAACGCTGCAAAGCCCAGAGTAGACCTTGCTAGACTAGATCCAATGGAAACTGCTTACTCTACAAGAAAAAAACCATTATGGACCAGAATACGCTACAAAATCCTACTTTAAAAGACTAAAAAAGAACACGAGGACCTGCCATGTGCTACTAGCCAGCTTGTGATTCATAGCATGGTAATGAATGGAAGATTATGGTCACCTGGAACATGGGGTAAGTGAGGAACGTCTCCAGTGTGCGCTCCTCACAGTCAGGCTTGGCTTCATACTGTTTAAGCAGCTTGTCGAAGTCGCGGTTCTGCTTGCAGTGGGCCAAGATCTGCAAACTGTACTGGTGGTTACGTACAAACTCCTGGTAGATGTTCAGCATGGGCAACAGGATATCAAATAGGTCAGCTGAAGGACAGGAAGGAAGATCAGAGTCAGTGAGAATGGGCCTCAGATCTGTGGCAACTTTTGAAAAAAAGCTAACTTGCAATTTGAGGAGTCTACAGAATGTTCTTTGCTGTTGGTTGCCAAATGCTCTGGCAGTGCACTCACCCAAGACTAATGTTGGCCAGCTTGCTATTCGAGCTTTCAACCCTTGGTAGAATATCTGATGCAGAAACATTATGGTTTCGCTGCAGAAACAAACAGCATGTGTAAACAACAACAACGCAATTATTCCTGTAAATTATTAACGTTTTTTTGCAATGTTTTACTCTATGCTCACAAGTAAAAACAGTTATACTGTGGAATATTATTAGAACTTAAAATACCTATTTTCTATTTTGATATATTTTTTAATTAGTCCAGTCTTCAGTGTCACATGACCAGTGTTGGTGAATAACTAGTTACATGTTACAGAATTACAGAATTTAATTACAAAATAAATGTAACTGTAATCTGTGAAAACAAGTGTAATTACATTACAGTTACTTATGAAAATTTTAAATATTACAAAGGGGGTGACATCTGAATATTTTCACACACATCATACTGAATAAATTTGAGACTTCTTTCCAAAATTGCATTGACTGCTTTAAAATATGAGAAATCAATGTTTCAAAGGTTTAGGACACATTCTAATATTGTTTTATTTCCAGTTTAGTTTTATGCATATGTGTGTAAATGATGAAGTATTTCGTAAGTCTGACAATAATCAGTGTTGAGTCATACTGTAAGGTTAACACTGCCTTCTTTAAATGTTTAAAAATGATTAACAGTTGAAAACTTTCCTTAGAAATTAGAAAAGTAATCAAAAAATAATCAAATGTAATCAGTTACATTACTTGAATGAAGTAACTGAAATTTTTATTCTACGTATTACATTTTAAATAGGGTAACTTGTAAAATGTAACATTTTCCATTTTTTTTACATTTCCAAAGTAACCTTTCCAACACTGAACACGATCCTTCAGGAATCATTCTAATATGCTAAATTAGAATTTTTAGGATTTACAAATCCGATTCCAAAAAAGTTGGGAAACTGTACAAATTGTGAGTAAAAAAAAGGAATGAAATAACTTACAAATCTCATAAACGTATATTTTATTCACAATAGAATATAGATAACATATCAAATGTTGAAAGTGAGACAGTTTGAAATGCCATGCCAAATATTGGCTCATTTTGTATTTCATGAGAGCTACACATTCCAAAAAAGCTGTGACAGGTAGCAATAAGAGGCCGGAAAAGTTAAATGTACATATAAGGAACAGTTGGAGGACCAATTTGCAACTTATTAGGTCAATTGGCAACATGATTGGGTATAAAAAGAGCCTTTCAGAGTGGCAGTGTCTCTCAGAAGTCAAGATGGGCAGAGGATCACCAATTCCCCCAATGCCGTGGCGAAAAATAGTGGAGCAATATCAGAAAGGAGTTTCTCAGAGAACAATTGCAAAGAGTTTGAAGTTATCATCATCTACAGTGCATAATATCATCCAAATATTCAGAGAATCTGGTGTGCGTAAGGGTCAAGGCCGGGAAACCATACTGGATGCCCATGATCTTTGGGCCCTTAGATGGCACTATATCACATAAAGGAATGCTACTGTAATGGAAATCACAACATGGGCTCAGGAATGCTTCCAGAAAACATTTTCGGTGAACACAATCCACCATGCCAATCAAAATATCAAAATATGCTCCCATCCAGACGCTGTCTCTTTCATGGAAGACCTCGCATTTTCCAACATGACAATGCCAGAGCACATACTGCATCAATTACAACATCATGGCTGCGTCGAAAAAGGATCCAGGTACTGAAATGACCAGCCTGCAGTCCAGGACTTACACCAATAGAAAAAATTTGCCGCATCATAAAGAGGAAGATGCAACAAAGAAGACCTAAGACAGTTGAGCAACTAGAAGCCTGTATTAGACAAGAATGGGACAACATTCCTATTCCTAAACTTGAGCAACTTTTCTCCTCAGTCCCAAGACGTTTGCAGACTGTTATAATAAGAAGAGGTAACTAAGTAAACCGAACAAGTCACCTTACGGGCACCATAGTTCCTTGTAAAACCGATTGGAAGAAATAAAAATTTACATAAATGAGGCAGTTGTTGGTAAAGCAAGAGCACAGAGCCATACAATTAATGTGGATCTCCAAAGCTCATATAACTTGATCATGGAAGAAATGGAATTTGCTTTAGAGTATGATATTTGACAAATCTGAGCACAGTGTGACATTCCCAGGATCTCTTCTTCTTCACCAGAGAAAACACATGAAAAAACATATGTGAAGCAGGAGACATCTCACTACTGTTGAGGAGAAATAGTTGAGATTTGAAAGTGAACTCATTTGAAATGTTTCTCCTTCTAAGCATGCAGTTTATTTCAAGCTGAAACTGTTGCTTACCTGTTGAGGAATATGCTACTGACATCATCATGAGTTATGGGCGGTTTCTTGGAACTGGCAGCCATGCGAAGCGGTCTCAAGAAGTTGTTGACAAGGATGTGGAGCTGTTGGACGTATTCAGCCTCTGCTTCCAACATGCTAAAGACGACTTGATTCCTCTTCCTCATGCTCTCTGCATGTGGCGAACGGATGTAGTCTTGGATGATGGTCTTCCACTTTCGCCGACACATCCAGCCCCTCAGGAAGCTTTGCACCTGGAGCAGGAGCATTAACAAACTCATCAAAAAATACCTTGACCAATCATGAAACATAACACACTTGCTCTGTTCCAAAACCAAGCTGCATTTCAAGTAATCATAGCTGTTTTCAGCGAACAAATTAATTTGAAAACATAGAAAATATATATATTTTTTAGCATTGCAATGAGATATAGTAGGTGTGTGTAATATGTAATATAGTGTATATATAGTCACTCATGATGTTCAGTGAGAGTTAAGTTGCTACCTATGTAGCAATTCACTAGGTTTTGGACTAGAGCTGTGTGATTCAAAGCCAAAGTCTTACTTTCTTGATTTTCTTGATTTCTGAATCATCATCACTAGGCGCAGTGGTGGGATTCGACTGAATCTTCTCATTGTCTTTGAGCATTGCAGCGATCTGCAACAAAACAGCGATAAATATGTCAGAGTCAACACTTCCTTTGCAAAAAAAGTTCCTTCCCTCACTACTTCCCAGCATGCTGACAAAGTGATTGAGTCAGGCCAAATCAGTGCCAGCACAGTGTGGCACAAACAGTCGCCCTATCAAAGCTCTCAGATGCCTCTTGGGTGATTTCCGATGCTTAGGGTGCACAAATTTTCAAATTATTATATGGCCCTGCAATTTGAAAGGGAAACGTTGGGGACACAAAAGAGATAGGAGCTGGCCAGCACAGTCTGAAGGTGAGTGCTCCATTTATTGGACGCGGACTGAAAGAGTTTATTATGCTGCGGACCAAGGATGCGACGCACACAATACATCTGGGTTCATGCATATTCAGCACACCATTTCATACAGCCAGCTCCATTTGCACTTTAAAGTAAAATGACTATTTGATCTGGCTGATGAAGAATACAGCAGGGATCATAGTTCTCCTGGAGAGCCATTTTTTATAAGCAGAGATGCAAAGTGAAGTGCAAAGTAGTCTGGAGAAAGCTCTTGAAAACCAAATGCTTCTCACACCACTTTTCATTCTATCTACTATTTTCCTTTTCAGAAAAGAAATGAGCATGTAATATGGGTCACGATGATTGGCTAGTCATCCATCAACAGACTAGTATAGATAAGAGAGGCAGACTAGTTTTTTGTTGTTGTTGTTGTTGTTTTGTTTATGCTGTAATATTAATTGTATTAGATCCTTTAAAATTATATATTGGGACAAGCTAATGATCTATGTAACAAGAACAAGAAAAATAAAGCAAAATAATAACACTGATGTTCTTGTTTATATATATATATATATATATATATATATATATATAATTAGATCTAGAAAAAAATCTAGTATTGAAAAATTATAGAATTATGGATAAAGTTGAAGGTTTTAAATAGATTTGGAATTTTGGTGGAAAATGTTGTACTGTCATTGGTGAGTTTTACTTTTTCAGAAAAAAATTATGATGCTTGTTAAAATACATTAAAACATATTATATTTTATTTAAATAGTTTTGGTTTTTCTTTGCCATCAGTAATATACATTAGGGTGTTTTCTTTTGCATTTATGTTATTAAGCTGTGCTATTCATATTTTTAGCATAATTAATGGTGTTTTGTCTTTTGTGTATATTTGCTTTTGCATAAGTACTGGCCATGTTTTTTTTTTTTTTTTATACAGGCCATTTACAATGAACTCTGATTCATCAAATGGTTTTTTGTTATAGTATTATAGTATTTTATTATAGTATTATAGTATTATTAGAGTTAAATTATGGTTATCAATATATTTTGAAGTATAAAGCAGATTTTGACAGAAGTAGATTGGTATATTAATATAATATCACTATATGGCTGTAAAATATACAGGTACCAATATGCCATCCTCCAATTCCTAAAATACCTTGTTACCATATATTTTTCAGGGAAGACTTTTTAACAGTGCTAAACCTTTATAATATATTCTGTATCAAAACATAAAATTAATTTGTGTTATTTAGCTAAAAGTTAAAAAGTATAAACACAAGGTATTTATAGTGTACCTAAAGTATACTTTCAATAAACTTCATCTTATCTTAGGTTGGACTTTAGCACTACTTCTGAACAATTAAACTGCATTAAGCACAAACATTGTTGTTCCAATTTAGCATACTTTAAGTATACCAGTTAAGTATAATAAAAGCACAAAGTACTTTTGTTAAGTAGGCCTAGATAAATATGTAAATGTATTTGTAGTATACTTAGAATTAAATAAATGTTTTTCAAATACATTTAGGTATAGGCCTATGTATATTTCACTGAGGTAACCATTGCATTTTTTTTTTTCATTTATGTTGTGCGAACACATCTGATTTAAACCATGTTTGAGTGAACCTGAACCAACCTTTTCATACCGGGATTTATTAAACAATTTTACCAGTTGTTCAAACAAAACATTGACAATTTAGCTTTGCACTTATTTCCCAGACAACATTTTCACTTTTGAGAGGTAGAGGTATCATCAGTATAACTGCAGATATATTTGACTGGATTTTGGCATGTTCACTATAAATAAACAATCCCTACTGCACTTTGAATTACAAATTTTACCTCTGATTTTAGACGTTCAATCTCAATCTCTCCATCTTCTATCTGTTGTCGAAGTTGCTTAGCAACTGTTTTCTCGGTCTCCACGATTTGGAGTAGATGGAGGTACTTCTGCATGAGGGTTTCATGCTCGGTGGCCAGGTTTCTGTAGCTGCACACAGAACACACACACACACACACAAACACACATATGAATACAAACACACACATACACATCCATCCAACAAAGGCATACAGGACACAAATACACACACTGTGTGACTGTGCACACACACACACACACACACTCTGCACAATGAGGAACATCACAGTATACTAGAAATAAAGCTCATTAGCAGAGACGCAGTGTTAACAAGTAACCACATAAACACACACTTTATCAGAACAAACTGTGAATGCTCAAATTCAACAATTAAACAGAATTGTTGGAGCAGCGCTTATCTCAAAACAGCAAGCAAATCCAGACGCCTTCATATTTATGCACACAGATTTAGAACTGCTGCAGGGCATCCAGAGATAAACAGCCAAAATAGTCCTTCAGTACGGACTGAGACAAGAACGGAGCACCATCCACCCTCGTCACAAACACAGACCCGCTCTACAGAACCACTTCCCCTTAAAAATAAACAAGACCTTCTGATTATGAAAGAATATCTTCTGAGTGTGTATTATTTAATATCTGCAAAACTTGTGAAGTTCAAAAGAACAGCATTTATTTTAAATAGAAATCTTTTGTGATGGGAAATGTCTTTATTGATGAAATTAACATGCTTGTTAAATAAAAACATTATATTCTTTACAAAAAACAAAGCAAAACATTGAACAGTAGTGTATAGTGTCTTAGTGGTGACGATAGAAATAAGTGATGTAAATGAATCAAAGAAGTGACAAAAGTCACTAATAATATGGATGTGTTTAGCATATTCTCTGTTTTTAAAAAGACAGCAAGCTTTTTTTAGTTCTACGCTGCTAGTGCATCAAAATAAAGAGACAATAATCAACCTTATTTGTCTTTTTAAAACTGACGCAAAGGATGATGGGAAATGCCGTTTTGAGATAAACTTTTTTTTCTTGTATTTTATCAACCTTTTTTGCTATTATATATAAAATGTAAATATTTAAAAACTACATTGACAATCAAAATTATATCCTATTATGCTAATACAGTATGCTATTATTTGCTTCCACTATGATTCTCAGAACTCAAAAAGGTTCAAAGAAAATCCTGCAAGGTTGTGTCAATTCATACAGCAAGACAAAAAAAAAAAAACAACAACTATATATATATATATATATATATATATATATATATATATATATATATATATATATATATATATATATATATATATATATATATATATATATATATATATATAGTCTTTATAAGACAGTCTTTGTCTTCTTCATTTTATCCTACTAATCACAGTAATAAACCAACAAGTCAAACCGTTATTTAATCTGATTATGTTTCATTGTTAATTTTAGTGCAGCAATGCACAATTCTTGCACATTATGAAACAACTGAAAGTTTTTTAAACAGTATATTGCATATAAGGTTAACCTTTCATGCCTCAACCCATGAATGTGAACAGACTGAAAACATATCAAAATGCACATTTGTCCTTGACTACATTACGGCTCTTTGTTATTAAAGGCACAACATGTTATGCTTTGTTCGTTAGTTCCCAACAGAGAATTCAAATTTGAAGTTCATTACTAAAAATAAACAAACAATATTCCCAATAGAACCTCTGCAGCATCCAAGACTGCTTAAACAAGCTTCAGGCTAATTATAGATAATGAGACATGGAATCTGTCCACTTCGCATATCCTCCTCTTTATTTATTTCCCCCTTTCACATTTAAGCTGTGTGAACGGATCAGAATATGGAGCATAAACTAAACCAGAGAATCCTGCCATTATGAGAAGACAGTCTTATTTTCTCTACAGGCAAATTCTTGTCTAAATCAAAAAACAAAAAACAAAAACAAAAAAACAACATAGAAAAAAGGACTGAACTTACAGGAATTTGGTGTAAATGCACATATAGTAAATGCATATTTCTGCAAAAAACACAGCATATGCATAACCAAAACAGGCTACAGTAGCAAAAAACACAGCAATTGAATCCCTTTTCCTTCCAGTCCACTGGAATAGACAACAGTATATGTGATCTTTTCAAATTTCACTGAATTGTTTACTTACCTGGCATGTGATATTGCTGCCACCCATTCATCGCAGTCCTTAACATCTTCTGTACGAAGCTCCAGAGCCTTCTGATTCTCGTGGTTGAAGCTGACTGTGAAATAATACTGTAAAACAGACAAAATAATAATAAAAAAAATGCATGTTAACTGCAATGCTACACCAAGAATCTAATTTACTACACTCGTGGATGAAAAATGAGTCTGTCAGAGTTTATCTTAATCACCAATAAATAAAAAATATAAATATATATAAAAGACAATAAAAGAAAGTGTTTAAGTATATGTCTGTTTTCTAATTTAATATATTTTAAAATGTATTTTATTCCTATGATGGCAAAACTTTTCAGCATCATTACTCTAGTCTTCATTCTTCATTCCAGAAGTCATTCTAATATGCTGATTTTGCACTCAATAAATATTTTTTATGATCAGTGTTTTTCCTGAAACCGTGATACATTTTTATTCAGAGTTTTTTGATACATATATTTTTATATGTATTATTTTATATTGTGATTATTACAGCTAATTGTATATTATCCTTTAATTGAGGTATATATATATATATATATATATATATATATATATATATATATATATATATATATATATATATATATATATATATATATATAATCATAAATAAAACCCCTAGAGGGTCTCTCAATATCACTAAGAAGACCTGTGAATTTGAACTACATTTGGGCTGAATTTTCCAAGAAACTGATGACAATATTGGCACAAATGAATAAAAACCATGTATAAATAACAACAAGTCTTTGTGCAATTAACAGCATTTTTGAGTGTATCATTTTAAAGAATCTTCCAGTAAACAGATCAGCAGAACAGAATCTCAGATTGGTACAACATAAAATATGAAAAGCAATTTTTAAAATATGAAAAGCAAAATGCTAAATGACACAGTACTCCATGCATAACGTCACCAAGAACACTAGAAATAAAGTAACAGAGTAATAGATTAATAATTACATGCTTCCACCTCCTGACTTGATGACTGAGGGTGCATGAAGAGTTCAGAAAATACAGAAAGGATCTGCTGGGTCTGAGTAGATGTGCTAGGGGATACTTCGATGTACCTGAGATAGCTACAGTTCTCCAGAGGAATACCATAAAACATGTAAACTGGCAGCATGGTGCATTACATAACTGTATGCTACCTGTTACTTAGCAACTCCTCTGTGCACTAGTGGCTATGGCTCTATATGTGCTACCCGTTTCTCTCCATTTCAGAAAGCCAGACCTTAGCACTGAATCCCCAACAACCTCCATTTCTGCTGCACGGCAGACCTTCAAGACGCCTTAGTGCTGCTAAATTACATCACAGTCATTTGTCTCATGCAATGGAGACTCACTGAAAGCAGGAATGGTGCAAACGCACAGATCGCTATATGACATATTTGGCTAGCTTATATATTCTATAGTAAATTATTATTCAAATAAAATACTTTAAGATTCTCAAAGTATTTTTCCAACACATTTGACCATACTTCAATCAATTCTTCAGATTTCTAAAGATTTTTCCACACAGTCATAAAATGTGAAACATTCTAGAGGGTCTAGTGGTTCTGTTTAAAACCCCAAGTCACAAAATAACATGTAAGTTCTGAACTGACTTCAAGTAACCATTTTAGCTAAGCTATATAAATACAGTATATCAGATTTCAGAGATCATACTGTATAAAACACCTAATTGTATTTGTCAGTGTCATCCAGTTTTCTTCTACAGTGCAATGAACAACAAAACCTCAACAAAGCTCCACCGTAACAACTTTACTGATCAACTTCACAACCTTTTGCCGTCTGCCACATGATGAGATCCTGAGGCCTATTGTTGTGCCATTCATCCACGACCATCATCTCATGTTGCAGCATGATAATGCTTAACGGTCTGGTACTTTAACGGTATTCTTATCGGTACTTTGTGTTGTGTTAGGCAGTCGAAAACTTTTCATTTCTCTGTCTGTACATAATGCACTTTTGAAAGACGCTTTGACAGATTGCTTGTGTTTTCACCCTTACATGAAAAATGTTGTTGCACTTATGACAACCAGCGTTGTCTGTATCAACTCTAGTGAAGCATAACCACACTTTGGAATGTTTTACTCTCTCCGCCATCGTCACTCTTTGTATTAAGCAGAAGTTTTCGTACAGGAAGGGGCCATTCACATATCGTGTGGAAAAACGTGTGGAAAACGCTAGGCACGCCGCTTTCTGATTTTTCCCCCCAAAGCCTTCAGGCACTTGCACTCCTGAGGCTTGTGCCATTGCTAAGCAACCATGACCTGCTCTCTCCATGAAGTCGCGGAAATTTCAATAATGGATAAATGGATTTGCAGCACTGCTTGCAGTAGCACTGATACTAAATTAATAAAAAAATCCACATACAGCTATCAGCTGTTCCTTCAACTTTGTTACGGAAAAGGTGAGGAATTTACATGTCTCGCGGTGTGTTTGCAGCATTCTGAAAAGTTGAGATGTTTTTAACTCGATTCGGTGCGGATGCGCCTGGAACAAACGAGCTTGTCGCACCGTGTGCGCCTCGCGACCGCGTCGCTTGCATTATGAGCGTGCATACCCCGCGCCTACATTTGAAATAACGAACTTGAGCGCGCAAAAGACGCAATATGTGGACGGCCCCTTATGCGTGTGTGTGCGCCGCGCTCCTTCTTGTTGTGTGTGTGTGTGTGACTGACAGACAGCCTCCACGGCACGCATGAGAGATCTTGCAGATTTCACAGACAAACGTCTTAATAATATCTCAAATTAGAAATGTTTGGTAAGATAAAATGTGCACGATAACATTATTAAGCAAATCTCTTCGCCATCGTCACTCTTTATTATTAAGCGGGAGTTTTCATACTGTTATGTCTGTGCCTGCACCGCGCTCGTTGTGGTGTGTGTGTGACTGACAGGCACGCATGAGAGATCTCACAGACAAACGTTTTAATATGATCGCACATGAGAAATGTTTGGTTAGATAAAATGTGCACGATAACATTATTAAGCAAAAATACATAGTAAATAAAATTTTTCACATGTAAATACTCCAGGTACAGGGCCTGGTTGAGCTCCCAGTTGGCAGTATTATGCCTTAATACTGACACCTGTCACACAGGAAACGCAGCACTCACAGATACTCCGAGGAGAGCCGTGTTCATCAGAGTAAGTTGCCATTATTTTATTAGTAATTTAGTAGTAGAATGGGAAACTTTATATTAACCTGTTAACAGCGGTTTTCTGTGTTCATATATTTAACAACTTGATTTTTATTAACATTAAAAAAGATTAATAAATTTTGTAATAAATATATTGTTCATTCATGTTAGTTGATACATTAATGTTAACAAATGGCATCAGATTGTAAAGTGTCAACATTAATATTAATTCATCATTCTGTTGAACTTGCCAGTATTTTCTCTCATGTTATTTCATTGGAGCTGCAAAGAAGACAGAGAAAGCCAGAGTCTTGTGCCATGTGTTTATCAGTATCCTTATGTTTGTTGGGTTGAAAATAATAACTTGGACCCACTATATATTAAGTGGCCTTAACTACTATGTACTTAAATTGAAATTATTAATTTGGTACAATGCACCTATTGTGTACATGCATGTTTTTACATTGTACTTATATTTGAAAAATATCTGCACGTAATCACATATGTAATTAATTTCTGTAATTACATGTATAATTACACGGTTGACCCATCCCTCACACCTTAATAACACACCCTTAAACTTACCCATACCACCAAATCTGTCCCTAACCTTACCTGTTTCCCACCTCAATAGCAGCAAAACAAATTAGCAATACAATATGAACACAATAAGTACATGTATTTATTTTTTGATGTAAGTACATAGTAGTTAAGGCCACTTAATATAAAGTGGGACCAATAACTCAATAAAAATCTTTTGACTGATATCCCCCCTGCCAGGCTTCTATAGATATCACAATATATCGATATTTTGAATTCTTATGGCCACATTAACCGTGATATGAAAAATCTAATTTTGTGACAGCCCTGGATTGGCGTATACGACAGTGTATTCCAGTTCCTGCCAATATCCAGCAACTTCGCATAGCCATTGAAGAGGAGTGGACCAACATTCCACACGCCACAGTCAACAACCTGATTAACTCTATGCAAAGAAGATGTGTTGCAAATGGTGGTCACACCATATACTGACTGGTTTTCGGACCCCACAATACAGTAAAACTGCACCTTTTAGAGTGGCCTTTTATTGTGGCCAGCCTAAGGCACACCTGTGCAATAATTATGCTGTCTAATCAGCATCTTAATATGCCACACCTGTGAGGTGGATGGATTATCTCGGCAAAGGAGAAGTGCTCACTAACACAGATTTAGACAGATTTGTGAAACATAACTGAGAGAAATAGGCCTTTTGTGTACACTAGGTTCGGGCCATTCCCGAGCTCGGAGCCCTTTCCCCAGACAGCACGCCAAATATGCATTATAACACTTCAGCTAACAGCTAATTATATGTAAGTGTGAACTTGTGAACAGAAGAAGTGATGAGTATAAGTTTTTTTTTATGAATTTTTGCAAATGGCCTTTCCTAATAATAAGCTAGTTAGCAAGTTCCGCTACTAAATGCAGCTAAAGTTTCAGCCTGATCTCACAATCAAAACGTACATATTTAGACGTAAATTAAAACTGTCCAATACGTACACACACACATTGCCTTTACGTATTTATAGTGTCGTTTACGTATTATCTGGACGTAATTACAGGTTCGATTCGTATCCAAATTTACGTAAAAACAACCTCAAATACGTAACGATAGAACGTGTTCTCTGACCAGCCAGTTATCCATAGAAATTTGCTAATGAAGCTGCTTTTAAATGCGTATTTGATTATTTTTATTTTTTTAATATTTATGTATATTTTCCCTTTTTATAATTTTTTTGATAAATTTAAGATCCCTATACCCCACCTGAACCTAAACCTACCCATTTATACAGAATGTTAAAAGAATAAAACATAATAAAACACAATTTTAGTAAAAATATAACATTAAAACGTTATTCCTACACCTACCACTAAACCTACCCATAACCATTTCTTAAAACTACATAATGTTACTGTTATAAATAAACAAATAACAGACAAACAAACGTAACTTTAATCATTTATTTTTGGCGAAAATATTAAAAGTGGTACCAAAAGTAGTTCAAATGATAATGAGTTCCAGTCGCAGTCTTCTCTGGATGTTATTATTTTTTATAGCGTAAGGGCTGAATTTGGATATGTTCCTTGCAAACATCTGAATTCTAAAGATATGGAGTACAGCAAACAAATAAAATGGATGTGATTTGTAATTTTATGCTGTGCTTTTGTGCATCTATGGTTGTATTGTCAGCAGCATGCACAGAAATGTTATTTCCTATTAAGTGGATGAGTAACGTTAAACTGCTTTCAATAAATTCAATAAAAACTTGTATTGACAATACAACAGATTTAAATCATTAAAGCCACGATGTCTTGGAAAAATTATATGCTTATTAAAAAAACTGATGCATGGAAAAAAACAACAACAACATTGTAATTATTTGCTTTAAACCCTTTTAAATTGCCCATATACATTCATCCTATCATGCTAATCTTTAGACGTATGTCACATTGTTAAAATTCTCAAGGTTGTTTCATGTTGGTTCTTTTACCTTTTCCTTTCTATGAGCAAGGTCAAGACACTGCTAAACCAAAACTGCCTTCATTCTTTCAACTTCAAGCTGACTCATGTATATTCACACAACTAACTGACTCATATATGTTTTTAGCGTATATACAGTAAACACACACACACGCACGCACACACACACACACACACACACACACACACACACACACGCACGCACACACACACACACACACACACACACACACAATAAACATCAATGTTTGATCAAGTGTTTTAAAGTTGCAATATGAAGAACAATGTTAAAAATGTTTGCATAAAACGTTCACAAAACCCATTAATTACAAGATAAACCAAACCAAATGTGCTTCCAGCCTACAAATGAGAAAACCGGAACTTTTACAAAATCAGGTAATGTATATGACATTTAAAAATGATTGCTCTTATAAGCAAAGCTTGCATAAACAAAACAAAGGTACTGAAAATAACACATTATGAAAGTTGCTGTATATTGAATGAGTTCAGACAAGTCCTTCACATTCTTTAATCAGACACTCATAAATCTCTATTCTGCAACCTGTCACTTGTCACGTCAGCCTTGCTAAAATAAGTGAACAATGATTTTGGGAAAGTAAATGGCCTGTAAATGAATAAAAGTGTACCACCATGACTGTTGCAAGTCAAAGTCATAATGCACACCCTTAGCAAGATATATGCTCTATTTTTTGCATCATTCTTCATGTTCCCACACCTCGGTAAAGGATAATTTTTGTCAGTCTTGAGCACTAATACAAGTGTAATCTGCAAGCAGACCAAAATAGCAAGCATCAGTATGTCTACATGCACAGGCTCATTCTTTTGAGCTGCAAAAATGCAGCTGTTCCCAAAAGAGAGATGAGTGTTTTGCTATAAATGGGCCCTGACCCCTCAGAGGTACTGAACAGAACAAATTTAGCCCGAACAGTATTAGCATTAATGAAGGAGGCGCAATGCTCTGTTACATGCTCCCGCAACACACACACACACACACACACACCATCCCTCCAACCACTCTTTTTCTCATGCAAATAGGAGTTGCCATAGGAACCATGGGCTAAAATGCAGATATATTAAAGTATGTCCAATAAATGAATTGTAGAGCAGAGATTTGATTTGGATGTAAATACAATGACAATGAAAGGAAAGGTAACGGGACAACACAGATTTGTGTTGAATACGCTTGTACGCACACTGCTCAAAATCACCTTTGTGCTGATTAAATGCTTTTTTAGATTAGTGAATAACATCAAGGAACACTGCAATAACCCCCCCCCCCCCAAAAAAAAACATAAAATAAAATACAAATACAATTATAAAGAAAAAGAAAAAGAAAAATAAAAAGAAAGAAACTAAATTTGATTAGAAATTGAAATGGATGTGGGACCCAGTCTGCAAATTGTGCATCTCAAACTGAATTGAGCTGATTTTTTTTCCCTAAAAAAGGAAGTAAATATACACCTGCACACCTGTGTAGCACTAAACTCTAGATTAAATAGGGTGTCTCACTTTTTTGCTCCTGTATCTGTGAGTTGGCACACCTTGGGAAATGAAGAACTGTATAATGCTAAATATGAATATGGAACAAACACTACATTAAGATCATAAGAGTTTACAAGAACCTGAGAAAGGTTCACATACTAGGTAAGATCTATTCCATGGATATGGAATAAACAGGAAAAAATATAGGGATGTAGGGATTTAACATGCTTTAATCCATGACCATAGATCTTTTTTTCTTGCAATGAAAAGTACAGCTCATTATTTGACAATTGCAGCTCCAAACACCAACGTACAAAAAAACAAAAAATAAATAAATGCTTAACTAAGGCATTTGTCTTTCAGATCAGTTCAAAAGAAAAAAATATCATTGCGTGTTTTTTGCAATGTAAAGGAAGAAGCAAAATATATTTTATTTTGTATTATGACATATAGATATATGACGAGTATGAGTTTGATCAGATGAGTGAAAAAAGATTATCGAAAAAGGAAAGAAAAGTAGGGCAGGACCAAAATAATAACTCACAATAAGATCAATGACATAGATTTATACAATAGATTATATATAAATATATATATATATATATATATATATATATATATATATATATATATATATATATATATATATATATATATATATAAAGAAGATTAAAGTCTTTATTTTTGGGTAACCCTTTCACTTTAAGACACTGACATTGTTTAAATTGAATAAAATCATAGAAATCACATGAAAAAAAGAAATGTGCTTACTCAAGACGCATGAATTGCAATAGACACTACTATGTAATTTACTATCTTCACCATTAAATATATAAATAAGTGGAAGTGGAAGGCCGATGAAAGCATCTATATTGGCGGCTCTGCTCAAGGCAGGTATTAGCAGTAAAGCAGGCATCTTACATTATTTCCATTTCAGTGAAAACCCAAAGCTTGCCACTGTAAAATTATTTATGCAAATGAGTTACACTAAATGAGGTTACCGTGTGCATGCCTAATATAAAAGATGAAGTGTGCGTGACTCTGTCAAACACTGAGTCATTGATTGTTAGGTAACGTCGCTCTAACTGCGCTCTGTTCTTTAGAGGATGACAGACATGCACAGCATCAAACTCCATGCAGCATCCTGCTTTGTCAGCACACGGACAGCTGTTCATAGGAAGGTCTTAGACTTTTGTTGAATTGTGGTCCTGACACACAGAGACGAGCACTGCAGGCTGAAGACACAGCCATGCAGGTTTAACTTCAGCAATGTCAGTTTCCATCACTGGCTAGTAGTCAAAAGTCGTGCTTGTATCACAAAGAAGAACTGATCCAGCTTTTCTAATATTTTCTTTCAAGATCACCTGACAAACCATCCTAACTACTGTACACTTTAGATTGCCATGTAGATGCAGTGATTAAGTGGTTGCTGCTGAAAATTAAAGGCGCACTCAGTCAGTTTTTATCTACATTTTACTGGATTTTATTCTGATACCAATAGGTTCACACCAGTGTTTTTTGCTCCTTTTTGACAATATTTATTATGTATTTCCATGCACATATCCATAAAATCCACATTCTTGGACTTCAAGGTTTGTGTTGGTTTGCAGTATGTTGCGAGTTCTCTCCCTCTATAATGCAGTGCTGCAGTCTTAGACTGAGACATTTGGTGGTGTGCAGGACATGGCCACCACTTGACGTCCTGCCGTTTGTCCTCAGTCTGTGTAGCTGTGGGTCATCACTTCAACATGGACCGCTTGAGTGGACATTTTATTTATCCACTCGTACTGATTCTTTTTAGACTGTCTAGTGGATCACGGACATGCTTGTCACCATGAACTTAAATGTTTATAGTTTAGAAACACAAAAATGTTTTCAAAAATAAACTGATTAATATAAATACAGTACTATTATTGTTATTATTAGTAACCAGGTCCAGTAGAGTTCAACAGTTGTGTTCCTGAAGCAAAACAACACATTCATTTTCTCCATTGGGGAACTGATTTAATGATAACTTATAAACCTTTGAAAACAGATTGACTGTGAGCTTACGAGGCTGTTGATTATTTTTGTTGAAGCTATTAGCCCACACCATAAATGCATTACCTATGATTTAGTGCAAAAAAAAAAAAAAAAAACACCTTCAGAGAAACACAACGAGCAGGACATAATTGAGTCTTCTATCCACACTCTCAAATGACTTAAATATGTGTAATATTTATCAACATCTTTAAATCAGTGGTTTTATATTTATCTATTCTTTTGATGTCATATGCAATGCTTCATGGGATTGTAGTCTACTTCCTTCTCTCATTAAAGCATTAAAGGGTTAGTTCAACCAAAAATTCCGTCATTAATTACTCACCCTCAAGTCATTCCAAACCCAAAAGACCTTTGCTCTTCTTCGGAACACAAATTAAGATATTTTTCATGCATTCTGAGAGCTCTTTGACCCTCCCGTAGACAGCAAGGGTACTACCTCATTGAATGTTCAGAAACATCGTAAGGACATCAGTAAAATAGTCTATGTGACATCAATAGTTCAACCGTAATTTTACACAGCTACAAGAATACTTTTTGTGCGCAAAGAAAACAAAAATAACAACTTTGTTCAACAATTCTTCTCCTCCTCATCCAATCTGCTGTGGCTTGCCTCCATTTTGGGAAGTATCACGACGCATGCGCGCACTTCCGCTTCATGTCCTTACTACATTTCTGGACCTTGGTCATGGTAGTACCCTTGCTGTCAACGGGAGGGTCAAAGAGCTCTCAGAATGCATCAAAAATATCTTAATGGGATCATATGATGCAATTTCAAGATTTCCTTTCTCTTTGGAGTGTTACAAGCTGTTTGTGAATAGATAAGATCCCTAAAGTTGTAAAGACTAAAGTCTCAAACCCAAACAGATATTCTTTATAAAAGTTTAGATTCGTCTACTCCCTCCTAAAATTTCTTGTTTAAACAAGTCCCCACGTCTCTGTCACGATGTGGGAAAATTTGCATAACGCTGCCCAAATGTTCACGCAAAGAAAGAAGGTGTAACTTTGATTCTCGTTGTTGCCCTTGCTACCATGGGGTGGCAGTGGCTCAGTGGTTCATGTAGGTTGTCTACAAACTGGAAGGTTGGTGGTTCGATCCCCGGCTCCACCTGACCAAGTGTCGAGGTGTCCTTGAGCAAGACACCTAACCCCAGCTGAGTGAAAATACTTGGTTTGGCCTTCCAAAAGAAAACATGACTAGAAATCAGTGGTTAAGTTGTATTTACAAACTGTTCCAGAACAGCTCAACCAAAATATTCAGATGTGTGCATCGCATTTTATGGAGGTTCCTGGTGATCCTCCGATCCTGGGAGAGTAGACTACAATGCCAGCTGTTCTGACTCACAAACTCTAAGTACGTTTACATGTTTAAAGAATTTGTCACTGATGATTCAAACGCGAGTTTTGAGCAGTGTAGTCTCTGATCACAAATGCAGACATGGTTTTATGTTTACGTGGCGCAATGCAATCAGTAAAAACACAGTATAAGTCATTATAATAATGTCCCTCCTGGATACAACAAATGGCTTGTTTGGTTTTTGTCTTGTTACGCCAGTGTTCTGACCGGGACATTCCATCACAGTATGATGAGGTGAGTAACATTTCCAACACACGTTTGAGGCATTCGGCCAATCACAACGCACTGGATAGCTGACCTATTAGAGCACACCTCGCTTTTCAGAACGATGAGCTTTGTAAAAAAAAAAAAAAAAACTACGCGTTTCAGAAGGTGAAAAAATAATGTATATTATGTGGAAAATAATGTGTTTTTTTTTTTTTTTTACTTAAACTGCATAAACACATTTCATTACACAAAATACACAAAATAATACATCATATGACCCCTTTAATTTGTGTTCCGAAGATGAACAAAGATCTTACGAGTTAGGAACAACTTGAGGTTGAGTAATTAATGACATTTATTTTTGGGTGAACTATCCCTTTAAGTTCACAGTTTTGTACATTTGTCTTTTGTCTGACTTTTGGTTCAAATTCTGGCTTTTGTGAGCTGTCTGGTCAACTTAAAGGTTTTAAACAAATAGCCTATACTTTATTTTGAGAAGTATCCCAATCCAGAAAAATAAATAAATAACAATTGGGTGGGCTCTGTTGCATTCCATTGCATGACACTGTTGGTCATGTGATCTCAACATGGTGGCCTGCATTAGAAGACCATCCGATCCATGTACAATTAAGCAGCTTGACAAATAACCTTTTAATCGTATTTTTCAGAAACTCGTTTTATTCTCTCTAACCTATTTTAAGTAAAAACATTTTTTTACAAAAACCTGAGTGCACCTTTAATTTAGGCTACGTCATCTACACGTTTTTAAAGGAGCATAACATATTTTCTGGTCAAAATAATAATTCATATTCACTCTGAACTCAAACAAGGTTAGCACAAACCACATTGTTATATCTATGTTATAATAAATAGACATACTACTGTGAAATGCCTAAAAAAAAGATAATATGACATATCTGAAGGAGTTACAAGGTTTAGCCTAATCATCAGCATCTCTGTGTTGGATCACAATAAAACGAATAAAGAACATTAAATGCTGCACAACTCCTTTTTTTAGACACCCAAAACAATGTCTTGTGAACATAAAGTTCACTTTTGGGAACGATTTGTTATTAAACACGTTGTGTAGATGCAGTTGCCAAGGTAGGATGCTATTAATATCAGAGCGGGAATTAAATCAATACGTCAAACAGACTGCGATTCTACGCCAGTTTTCCGCATGATGGCGACTCTGAGGTTTATAAAGTGCTTCTTTAGCATCATTTTCTCTCTTGTGTGAGGCAGAGAGCGGAACAGTCGAAACTAAAATGTCTCTGAGGAGAAACGCTGATAAATAACATCCCTTTTCCTTGAAAGCTAAACGGATACCAAACGATGAAAGACACTAAACTTAAATCGGTAAACTGTTGACTGCCGTTAGCGTGACACTGACAAACAAGTTTCTGCATAAACCGCTGTAGTAATTATGTCATTCCCTCTCCTTCATGTTGTTATATAGCTATTCTGTGACAGACAAAGGGAGATGCTTGGCGTAATGTATAGGGCACTCGCAGCATCAGTCTCCATTCGCTTTCATTGCATCTTGTTTCATAAAATGAAAGCGAATGTGTACTGAAGCTGTCTTTTTGAGTTCCACAGAAGATAAAGTCATACAGGGTTGAAACAACATGAGGTTGAGTAGCCTACATCACAGCATTTTGAATGTTTAGATTAACTATACTTTAATGACAAAGAACATTAACATATAGCTTATATTTTTAATAAATTTATGTAATAAATATTTGTATATAAATTGATGTAACCACAAGGAATATATCTATTAATAACTATAGGCTACGCATATTATGTAACCTATCCGATGGTTTCAAACACAGCATCCTAATGTCATCTCGCAAAAAAAAAAAGAAAAAAGAAAGAAAGAAAGATGCTAATTTCCAAGGGGAAAAAAAAGTAGACGTGACAGATAAACCCTATTAAACAAACGCACGGAATATCAGGTGCAAAAATCTCCGAGCACCGAGCAAAGCAGCAGATTGCTTGCGGGTTAAAAGTGTTGGTTGTCTCGACGAGCGCATGTTCATCATCTTTACGCATAAAACAAACCACAGTCGCTGCTGGCTTGAAACAGAAAGAACGTTTTTAGTTGTTTTACCCCCAAAGTAACTATATCTAAGGCTCTGCATCAGCATTACAGAAGTATGAAGCAAAGTTGTCGTTTAGTTTGTTTCGTACCTGTTTTTCTAAGCACTCCTTGGCTGACAGAGAAGGTTTGGGTGAGGGCGACCTGTCACACACACATCCCTCCAACAGGTATAATCCCGAGGGTCGCGAACTGGACTCGCTCTCAAAATAAAAAAGCATATTTTGCAACAGAGCAAACCACTTGGTGTGCCATTTTGTGTTGTCGGAGCTCTTTTTGCTCAAGCAGCCTCGCCTCGTGCCGTCTTTCTTTGCCAAAAGACCCAGGTAGGTGACATGACCATCATTAAGTCGAATTCCCTTCTGCATTTTTGTGGAGAAGATGCTGGTTTTGGGGGAAAGGCTTGTCTCGGTCCTTACATCTTCTTAGCACCAGATCCCCGAGGAGACGGGCACTTTCTGGTTTAGAAACGGAGCCTGGCACGTTCTGCCCATCCACTGCAATCACCGCCTGGGCATGAAGTCGGGAAGAATCGCGGAGAAAATCGAGGAATGCCAAACTCTACCATCGTAATGTTGTCGAATGCGTTCAGGCTTTGGAAAAAGACACCGAAATGCCTCCTGTTACCTCTTATGTGACGCAGTGAGCGGGGAGAATTAGGATACAGTGTATGCGAGAGATGGTTTATCGCGTTCTCACGTGAAATTCTCTATAAACCAGTGCGCGCGCTCAGTGCTGAATGAGGCAGTGGCGTCATGTGACCAGCTTTCAGAACCTCGGACAGAGAGAGAAACGTACTTTTGCAGTCACTCGAGTTCATATTAGATCTGTTGCAGAGATGATGACAGATTGCTTCATGCGAGGAAAAACCCTCTTGAACCTGTATTGTATTTAAATTTGTTACGAGTTACACTAAACGTAAAACATAGCTAATCTGCATCTAAAGTGGCATATATACCATACATTTGCGTTTCAGTGCCACACAGAGGCGCTTGATATAGCCTGTTTAAAATCGCAGAAATGTTAAAGGCAGAAATAATGCTGAGAAAAGTAATGTTGGGAGAGGTTGAGCTAAACTTGCGATAATATTGTCTCTGTTATGATCTTTATAGGGACCGCAGAAAAATTATTAGCCATACATTCACAATAAAGTAGCTTGTCTTGAGGGCCGTATTGTTTTTAATATAAAACCCCTACACAATAAACAAATTTAGGACCAGATTTTGCATTAAAAAAGTCATTTAAATCACGTTTTCATTAATTTAGGGTAGTGTAAGAATATCTCCTGTATTGCACAAGTTAGTTCGTATTTTAATATAATTTTATATGCAATATTTACTTTTCTGTTCATCATTATTAAGAGCCCAAGTTTATTTCTGTTTAATTTAATTTCTCACTTCATAAATCCATCCAAAGTATTTACAATGCAACACATGTAACTGAGGTAAAAGAAGGCTTGAAGTTCAATTCATTTAAAAATCAAATAATAGAGAAATAAAAAAAATAAAAAAAGCTTCTGAATTGTTGGGCGGCAGTGGCACCATAACCAATTAACAGTTTTTTTTTTTTACCTGCACAGACCTTTAACAGGAACATGAATATGGTTTATTACTGGAAAAAAAAGTTTATCTATAACATTTCTATTTTTTTGTTTTCAGAATTTTTATTTTATCAAAAATATAGCTAGCGCATGAATATTTTTAAGGTTGATTAGAGCTGCATAAATAAAAAGTTTGTAAACCACTGATTTAGGGCATTCAGATCATATGTAATAGTTCTCTGTTACAAACCATTTTCTTAATTATCAAAGCTTTTAAGCACAAGTCCCAATCTGCCAATACCATGCTGTACAAAATAAAAACAACCTAATTCAGAAAATAGAAACTTGATATATATATCAAGATACTGAGATAAGGAGCTTAATGGCTCAAAGGGAAGAGGCTAAAAAGGTTGCGGTTCTTTGACTCTTTTGACAGAAAATTTTATTGTATTTTAAAGGAGCTGTATGTAAGAAATCTATTTTAATTAATCATAAAATGGCCCTGATGTGTCACTAGACATTAAGAAAACATGTTCATTTCATATACGTATATCACTGACAACAGTAGTCCGGCCAGGATATTGTCATTTAAAAAGTGGACTTGCAGCCCTCAACTGATGTTGTTGTTGTCATTTTGTGTTTTGGCCTGACGCGCCTCCCTCCTCCTATCTACCAATCACGAAGTCAGTAGTGTTTCGGGATCCGTGTTGCCAGCTTTGCTGTAACTTACTCTAACTCCAGTCGGATAAAAAATGTCTGTTACTAAATCAAAAAGACCTCGTTATAATTCTGAAATTCGTCAGAATTTGTATTGGAGATGCTTTTGAACGATGGAGACGGCTGAAAACGGAGAAGAATTTGAACACAGACGCCAACGTTGCTAATTTTCTCCTGGACAGGTAAGATTTATCTATGCTTGGCTAGCTTGTACTTGATGTCGATGGACATTTGATATATTAATGACAGTCGAACAAAGTTAGGCATGTTTGTGCAAAGTAAAATAACGTTAGCTCACATGGACGTATGCTAAGCAATGCATTACAGTAGCCCGTTTTTCTGTCATTATGCTGAGAAGCTGAGGAAAACAACATTAGCACGCCCATTATGGCAATTTGAAACGTAATTGAGACAGTAGCCTAATGTTACCTCAGTAAAAATGATTCGTCATTTCTTCTTCACGTATATCATGGACCAAGTTACACATGCTGAAAGTTGACCTTTATGACCATTGCTAATGTAATTTAGTTACTATAACAATATTTTCTGATGGAACTGAAAACAACCCTGTGATAGCCATTGGTGATATTGAATTTGGCCCGCATTACAATTGCTGTGGAAAATGTTTTGGTTATTTGTTAGCGTACTTATTACAAAAACTTTAGTACTTGTAAATCGATTTTTTTTTGTTATTGAAAAAAAAGGAATTTTTATTTTGTTGTTTATATGTTTTTTGTTTTGTTTTACTATTATCTTTTTTTTCTCAATTTTTTTTTATTGTAATTGTATTTATATGTTAAAAAAAGAAATCAAATCAAAAACGCTTATCTCTTCAGCTATTATGCCCCCAGCACCTCAACACCCAGTAAGAGAAACTTGAAGAAACACCACCTGACTGCACCATCACTTTCCAGTATCGTATGTGCATCATCTGAAACACTTTCTAATCGGTCAGTAGTCAGTACCACTTTTATTTCTTTTTTTTATTTTCATTGCATATTTTGAAACAATTTGGGTCTTAAACAGCTACACCATTTACAGAGAGGACCTGTCGCCTATTGAGGAAAGACTGGAAGATGATGAGCGCACCATGGATGCCTCTGAGGTTCTGGAGGAAAGGTAGATAAAGCCTCTCAGGCTTCCTAATATGCCAAATGATAAGAAATGTTTTGTAAGTAAAAATGTACTTAAAAAAAAAAAATCTTTGTGACCTCTGTATTGTTTTTGTTTTTAGTCTACAGAACATGAGCATCCAGGATGCTGAAACCCAGGTCATGAATGAGCAGGAGATAAATGATCTAATGAACAGTGTGTAAGTTCCACTGGGTTTTACTGAACATTGAGTAACAAGATGTTCTGCTTTGTATTAACAAATATAATTTTCTATCACATTTGCCAGAATTGATTGGGGGGACAGTGAAGGTGTTAGTAATGAGGAGATTGAAGCAGATGACAGTGAAGAAGAGGACTATGTCCCTCGTATTTGTATTCGGTATGTTAACATTGGATCCTGTAAGATTATGCACAATACATTATCGAACATTGATTCAATTAAATATGTAAACATAAAAATAAAAGATGTAAGATTTTTTTATATTTTCTGGTCCCTGTAGTATCTCAAAGATAACCCCGTCTTTGTATATGCCATTTTTATTTTATTCATCTGATTGGATATCTATCTGTAAATGATATATACAGTATATATCTTTCATGTCTTTAGGTTGGGTGGAGCATTGCAGGCACCACCATGCATTGATAATCTGCCTGTGATAGATGCCAGTGAGACAGTACATGACATCCCGGATGTAGAGCCTCCATCAGTCACCTTACCTACACTTCAACAACCTGGCTTTCCTGATACACTGGAGGTCATGACTGAAGATGACCTAATCGGGAAACGGGCCTCCATCACTTATGAGGACTGTTTGAGGCAGCTTGCAACATTACTTGTGCTTCCGGTCCAAAAGTGCCCATACACATGTGACGTCAGTAAAATGGAGTGTCAGTGTCGCCCTCCATTTGAAGTTTCCATTACACGCAGGGGTACTGCAAGCATCATGGAATGGGTATGTGTTGTAATCATACTACATTGCAAATAAGTGTAGATCGGTGTTGGAGGCAATGTCAATACGTTGACAGTGGTTTTGTGAAACTCAATCAAGCTTCCTGAGTTGTAGTTTCCACTTAGTGGAAGCAATTCTATGTTTGTATTTGATAATGCTAAATAGCCTAAGTTGTGTCCCATTTATTGTCAGACCTGCCTTGTTGGCCACACTGTATGGAGATGGAGCTCACAGCCCACTTTGAGGTACGGGATGCTAGCAGGGGACTTTATGTTGGCAAGCAACATACTACTCTCCGGAAGCAACTACGCCAAAGTCTCGCTTCTGTTCCAGTTTATGAACATGGGGATGGTGGACCGTAGTTCATTTTTCACAATTCAGGACACATACGGTGTAGACACTGTGAAGGAGTTTTGGGAAGAGAGGAGGGCTGAGGCATTAAATCGGCTAAAAGACAGAGATGTGGTAATAGTAGGTAATGTACATTTTTTATTCATTTATGCTACAGTATGTTAAGATGTAAATTTTATGTTCTGTGTTAATCATTGATTCTTGTTTACAAATTGAATAGCGGATGGAAGAATGGACAGTCCTGGACATTGCGCCCAGTACTGTACATACACTGCCATGGAGAACGAATCCAGGGAAATCATCTCTGTCATCATTGTGGACAAAAGGGAGACTGGGCGAAATTCTGTGATCATGGAGAGAGAGGCATTTGTGCGGACAGTCGACACTCTTTTGAATGAAGTGAAACTAGTAGAGGTCTGCACTGATGCCCATGTCCAGATCTCCGCACTAATGAGTAAGTTGCCACTGAAATTTTGCGTTACTTGTAGAATTACAACAACTTTTTTGGAGGGGTGGGGGGACCATTACTGTACTAATTATACATATTATTTTTTCAAATAAGACAAAGGAAAGTACAAAGACCTTGGGCTGCAGCACAGCTTGGATATGTGGCATGGGGCCAAGAATTTGGCAAAAAGGATCCATGCTGTAAGTTCAGCTGTCATTACTATGGCTTCCTTTTCTGCATGGCAATCTACCCTAATTTGAGCGGTGTAATCATGATAACTGTTATGTCTATCCCAGGCTTCACAGGTCAAGGGTCAGTCCAGTTTGAGCAGTTGGCTAAAAGACATTGTCAACCACTTTTGGTGGTGCTGCAAAACAGCAGATTCTTACCAAGAGTTCCTTGTAAGTTGATATGGTTTGAAAAATAGTTGTCATCTAAAAATAATATGCAAAACTAACATGCAGACTTATTAGACATGCCTTGCTGGTAAAGAGAATAAGTTAGGATGGTTCGTTGATGTTGGATATTTGTTGATTCAGTAGCTAACCAGACATGTCATTGTGGTAAATAATGTGACCCACTTAGATTATAGTACTTACAAACAGAATCATCATTAAAAATGAATTATGTACAATATGCATGCTTTTTTTTCTGTACATTATATTTCTATATTATTTCTAGGAGCTGTGGCTTGGTCTCCTACATCATGTGACAAATGAACACAGGTGGGTCCTGGGAAGCTGCCAGCATGCAGACTTAGAATCTGGTGGAACTCAACAGTGGCTTGAGCGAGGCTCCATGGCACATGAGGCCCTGAAGAGCATCGTTAGCGGTGGCTTAATGAGGTCCACAAATATCTAAATTTTAGGTAATATTTTGAGTATATACACATACTGTAGATAGAAAGATATTTTCAAAATCCCACTAAATGTCTCTTCTCACACACCCCCCACAGGTCCACTGCTGATCTGGAGTCCTTCCAGAACCATATTTTAATGTACGCTAGCAAGCGCACAGCATTTAGCCCTCCTGTCTTTGAGGCCAGGATGCTCCTTGCAGCGATGGACTATAATTACCACAAGGACCGCCCAGAGTTGTGTAAATCTGATGGAAGCAAACAGTAAGTGACTTGCTCACATCTACATGCTATTGTTTTATACCAGATTACAACACCATGTAAGGGATACTCCACCGAAAAATGAAAATTCTATCAACATATACACCATGAGGGTGAGTGAGTATGTGATGATAGAATTTTCATCTAACACTACAGAAGAACACTACAAAAAATGTCCCTTGGAATGTAAATGTCTTCTTCCCTCCCCTTTTTGCTTTTAATACAGGTACAGGAGGCTGTACAAGAAGAATGCTCGCAGGTATATGCTATACACTCGGAAGACATCCAAGACGTATGGCTACATCCCAGAACTGCAAGCTATGATCCTTCAAAAGAGATTAGCTGGTAAGGGGATGCCCAGACGGAGGACACTACGACCTGATGACCCCAGAAGGTACGGCCCACTTCCCCCTGTGCCGGCACCAACCATTGAGGAACTCCTGCACACCCAAGTCAGGAGAGGTCTTGGTAGGTTGAATGCAAATTTATTTATTTTGCACCTTGGGCTACATGCCACACACCAAGTCAGATGTTATGCATAACAATTCCAAGTTTGAAATAAACTAACTTCAGGTTGTATTTTGCTCTCCTCAGTGTCAACATTCCAGACTAAAGACCTGTGAAGCCCAGTTTCCAGAGCCTCACAACCCTGACCATCTTCATGGCCATGTAAACTTTTGTGTCACAAGCTGCTTATCAACAATTTCAGACTAAAATTTTAACAGTACAGAGCAGCTGAGTCTAGTTTTCTATTTATACTGTGTAACATTTATCATTATACCATTTTATATACTGTTTCTCTACATTGTAAAAAGCATAGTATTGTTATTATAAATAAACTTTTTTTATTGAAAAAATGAGGAAGGCTCTTTACAAACAAACAAACCAAAAAACTGAACAAATCAAAAAACAATTAGTAAAACTATATATACAACAATAAATAACTTGAATTTAACTGTTCACGTTAGAATGGTATCAAATGGTGGGTACAAAGCCAGTGTACTGGCCTTGGGGGTCAGGGTATTTGTCCCTTATTTTCCATATACAGCAGCTGGGAATAACACGACGGTTACCCAGACCCAGTGACCCATGCTGCCAAAAGATGTATTGACGATAAGCAGCATACCTAAATTGTCTGTTATCATCTCCTGGCTCTATAACTTCAGCTACCACCAACATATCATTTCTGTAATCTCTGTGAATACGCAAATAACCATCTTCCAGACAATACAGATCAAAATGTGCCAATTTGCTGATGCAGTAGTCAGGCCCCTGGCCACAGCATTTCCTTTCAGCGTCTGTGGCCATTTCCCTGCAGTGCCCACAGGTGCACCATGGAAGAGCAGCGTTAGGTGGGGTTGTGCTGTCCAATTGAGGAAGTGCATCAAAAACTAATCCAGGATTCCGGGAGAAGACCTGGGTTGCTAGTGCTCGTAGCCTCACTTCACTCATGCCCTGAATGAGTGCCTAAGTAAACAAACCATAATAGAAAATGTGTTATTTACATTTGATTAAAAATAACAAAGATGCTAACATTGATTCAAATGGTGGCTACTTATCACAAGCCATAATTTTACTAGAATCTATCAATTGTGTAGCTAGCATATTCTGGAAACAAACCTCTGTCCGGACCCTTCGGTCAATTTGGATCATCTGAACTCTGTTCTCTTCCTCTGCATCTCTGCCTCCTTTCCCTTTCCTTCCTCTGCTGCCAACTCCAGTACTTGGACCTGCATTATCTCCTCTTCCACCTCTCTGACCTCTTCCACCTCTCTGGCCTCTTCCACCCCTCTGGCCTCTTCCACCTCTCTGGCCTCTGTCACCTGGTGCAGGGCCCACACTCTCTCCTTTTCCACCTGAAACATCTGCACTCTCTCTTCCAGCTCTCTGGCCTCTTCCACCTGGTCCATCTCCTCCCTCTAAATTCTCTCCTTCTCTCTGCTCTTTGTCTCCTGGACCAAGACCTGCACGCTCTACTCTTGTCCCTCTCCCCTTTGCTCTTCTTTTCCTTTGTCTGCGCCTCCTCTCGCCTTCCCAGCTCTCATCAGCCTCACTTAGGTCAGCGGGCACCTCATAACTGAGGTCTAAATCAGGCTGCAACAAGTGAGAGCAGTACAAGTGCTAACTCAAAATAAACATTCTCTACCTTTTAGGCTATGTACTATATTAGTATTGGTTTGGAAGCACTACAGTAGGTACAATTCCAAGGAAAAAATACTTTTTCTAATGTCCATAACACTAATGAAAAGCACAGTGTAGCCTATGATGTGAAAAATTTGGGCCATTTGGAACGTTTTGTAGCCTACTTGTTTTTCATGCAAGTTCTACAGCCAAAAATAATAGAATGTCATGTAATCCTTCACATCACATATTTTAGCGTTATGGACGTGCTGCAGGGTAAGTAAAATAAAAATAAAAAATACAGCTGGCCACTTTCACTTATATCATCAGCTAATTGAATAACTGTATCTTTGATATTGGTTACACAGTGACAGGCTTGTGCTTGTATTTACATTAATGACAGATAAATAACGTTACAAGTTAGACTAACAGTTACCATTCTGTCTGTCACATACGAGCATACATCTTTACGATTATACTGTCACATACGAGCATACATATTTACGATTATAATGTCACATACGAGCATAAATCTTTACGATTATACTGTCACATACGAGCATAAATCTTTACGATTATACTGTCACATACGAGCATAAATCTTTACGATTATACAGTCACATACGAGCATACATCTTTACGATTATATTTAACTAATGACAATTAGTAAAATTTTTAAATACATAATTACTTATCAAAATCTCTCTCATGAAGCATAAACATAATTAACAGAAAACGGAAAAACTTACGTCTGTTCGTCACCTGCCATTGGAAGCTCGATGAAGCAGCCTACGTTTCTGCTGAATCCTGCAGCTTATCTGGCAACCTCGAGTCAGGGGGGAGGGGGAGGGGATACACCGCTCTGCAGTATTTTTATAGTGACTGCAGTACCAGTTTAGGCCACAATCCTACACACGGTTCCTTTAAGGAATCATGTGACCAAGGTGAACAGAGTGAAAAAGAAAAAAATATTTTCAGAAGAGAATTGACGATAGTGGTACAGATTGTAAGAAATTGTGGAATGTACTCAATGAAATTATGGGGAAAAAATCTACTTGTACTTTTTTTGTTGAATTGAATGGAGTTTATTTGACTAAGCCAAGACAGATTGCAAATTATTTTAATGATTATTTTGTTAATAAGATTTCTAACTTTAGAGAGACAATGAAATACTTTTTGATTCCAACTCAAATGAACTAATTGAAAGGTGTATTATGAAAGATAAACTGTGTAGTTTTGAATTTCATCAGGTTAATGTTGTGCAGGTGGAAATGTTGCTGAGATCTTTGACTGTTGGTGGGTCTGCTACAAACAACTTGGATAGTCGGCTGTTAAAGTTATCAGCTATTTCTAAACCAATCTGTCACATTTTTAACAGATGTCTGATTGGTGGTGAGTGTCTAAAACTTTGGAAGGAGGGTAAGATAATTCCTTTACCCAAAGACACAAAATCAACTTTCTGTGGTCCAAATGGTAGGCCTATAAGCATTTTGCCTATTCTAAGTAAATTATTAGAAAATGTTATATTTAAGCAAGTGCAAGATTATTTTTTCACTGGGTTTTGCACTTTGTGGATGAAGTCTGAGTGTTTCGCGTCTGCACTGATTAGTTTGTGGGCATCTCCGTTACTTGTCATCAGCAGCAGCAGTCCCGTGCTGCTTCTCTTCCTCCGGATCGTCCCTACGACTGTGCTATAGACTTAGTGCCAGGTAAGTCTCCGCCTAAAGGCAAACTATACTCTCTTTCTATTCCGGAGAGGGAGGCCATGGATAAATACATTTCTGATTCCTTTTCGTCTAGGTTCATCCGCCCTTTCTTTTCTCCAGCGGGGGCGGAATTCTTTTTTGTGGGTAAGAAGGATGGTTCTCTGCGATCTTGTATTGACTACCGAGAGCCGAACAACATTACGATAAAGAACACCTATCCGTTGCCGTGTATGTCTTCAGCTTTTGAGAGGTTACAGGGAGCATCTGTATTCACAAAATTGGATTTACGTAATGCTTATCATTTGGTCCGCATCAGGAAGGGGGATGAATGGAAAACCGCCTTAAAACCCCTAGAGGGCACTTTGAATATTTGGTGATGCCGTTCGTGCTCTCCAACTCGCCAGGAGTTTTTCAAGCACTCATTAATGACGTGTTGAGAGATATGGTAGATCAGTTTATACTGTATATGTTTACCTGGATGACATACTGATTTTTTTCTTAATCTCTCCAGGAACACATTCAACACGTCAGACGAGTGCTCCAGAGATTACTTGAGAATGGGCTTTTTGTCAAGGAGGAGAAATGCGTATTCCATACACAGTTTGTTCCCTTCCTAGGGTATATCATCTCGTCCAAGGGAATACGTATGGACCCTGACAAGGTTAAGGCTGTGATAGATTGGCCATCTCCAGATTCCCGTAAGGCCCTACAGCAGTTTCTGGGGTTCGCCAATTTCTATCTGCGTTTAATTCGCAATTTCAGCCAACTAGCCTCACCTCTGACGGCCTTAACCTCTCCCAGTACTCCGTTCAGGTGGTCGGACGCAGCTGAGACTGCGTTCACTAACCTCAAAAGCCGCTTTGTTTCGGCTCCCATCCTTGTGGCCCCTGACCCCACATGGCAGTTTGTGGTGGAGGTCGACGCATCAGAGGTGGGGGAGGAGCAGTACTGTGCCAACATGCTGCCTTGGACGATAAGGTACATCCATGCGCGTTTTTCTCCCATCGTTTATCTCCTGCTAAACGCAATTATGACGTTGGTAACAGAGAATTGTTGGCCGTCAAATTAGCTTTAGAGGAGTGGCATCACTGGTTGGAAGGCTCAGGGGTACCTTTCATTGTTTGGACCGATCATAAGAATTTAGAGTAAATTAGAACTGCCAAAAGACTCAATTCCAGGCAGGCTCGGTGGGCACTTTTTTCGGTCGCTTTGATTTTACTCTATCGTACCACCCAGGTTCCAAAAATGTCAAACCCAATTCTTTGTCACATCTTTTTGATCCCTCTGCCCGCCCGGTGACTCCCGAGTGTATTTTACCTGAGAGAGTAGTTGTCTCAGCACTCGTATGGGAGGTCGAGTCTAAGGTCAAGATGGCCTTAGAAGTGGGTAACGCCTCCACCCGGTTGTCCACCGAATCGTTTATTTGTGCCGGAGGAGTTAAGGTCCGAAGTCATTCAGTGGGGTCACTGCTCTAAAGTTGCTTGTCATCCAGGGATAAGTCGAACTAATGGGTTAGTTAAACAACGTTTCTGGTGGCCACTTACGGCTCGTTACGTCCAGGATTTTGTTTTGGCTTGCTCATGTTGCGCCAGTGGTAAGTCATCTAAGTCATCCTGATGGGCTCCTTTTTTCTTTTTCTTTTTTTTTTTTTTTTTACATTTAGCTGACGCTTTTATCCAAAGCGACTTACAATTGATATATATGTCAGAGGTTGCACGCATCTGGAGCAACTAGGGGTTAATTGTCTTGCTCAGGGACACATTGGTGTCTCACATTGGATTCGAACCCGGGTCTCTCAGACCTAAGGCATATCTTATCCACTGTGCTAACACCACCTCACTGTTAGTGTGGCTCCTTCAACCGCTGTCTGTCCCTTCGAGACCCTGGTCCCACATCGCACTAGATTTTGTTACCGCCCTCCCGCCCTCTAATGGCATGACGGTCGTTTTGACCGTAGTGGACTGGTTCTCGAAGGCTGCACATTTCATTCCCTTGCCCAAATTACCAACAGCCAAGGAGACAGCGGTCACTGTCTTAGATCACGTCTTTCGGCTTCATGGCCTCCCGGTAGACGTGATTTCTGAGAGGGGATCTCAATTTATATCCATATTTTGGAAAGAATTTTGTAAGCTGCTAGGAGCGTCGGTTAGCCTGTCTTCGGGTTATCATCCCCAGAGTAACGGGCAGTCTGATCGAGCCAACCAAGATTTAGAGAGGACGTTGCGATGTTTGGTCTCCAAGAATCCTTCTTCCAGGAGCCAACAACTCTCTATGGTGGAGTACGCTCACAATTCATTACCAGTGTCAGCCAGGGGCCTTTCTCCGTTTCAGTGAAGCCTAGGGTACCAGCCACCAGTTTTTCCCAGTCTGGAATCTGAAATCATGGTTCCCTCCACTCACGCGTTTGTCCTGAGGTGCCACCGCACCTGGACCAGAGCCTGCGAGACTCTGCTCCAGGTGAGGGAGCGCACTAAGGCCAAGGCTATTCGCCACCGGTCAAAGCCTCCCGTTTACGTTGTGGGTCAAATAGCTCCCAAATTTATTGGCCCTTTACTATGACCAAAATTATTAGTCCGGTGACAGTCCGCCTCAAACTACCCTCCAGCCTACAGGAGGATACATCCCTCCTTTCATGTATCCAAAATGAAACCCGTGTTTTATGCACGTATTAATCCACCTACTCCGGTTCCCCCGCTGCCACGTCTCGTAGATGGGGAACCAACATATTCGGTTAATTGTATACTAGACTCAAGACAGAGGGGGCGAGGATTCCAGTACCTGGTGGACTGGTTAGGTTACGGTCCGGAGGAGAGGAGTTGGGACCTGCTAGGGACATATTGGATCACTCCCTTATTGATGATTACAATCAGCAGGTAGGCCCTTCTGGGAACTCCAGGAGGCGTTATTGGGGGGGGGGGGGGGGATTTACTGTCAGGGTTGGTAAACTGTGATCTCTGGGTTTTGCACTTTGTGGGTGAAGTCTGTGTGTTTCGCGTCTGCACTGATTAGTTTGTGGGCTTCTCCGTTAATTGTCATCAGCAGCAGCTGTCACTCATTACTCTCCCTCTATATAATGGCTTGTCTCACGTCTTGTGTTTGTGAGAGCATTGTTTCATGTCGGTTAACTGTGTTTTGCTTTCTGTGTTGTTCTGCGTTTGGATGTCCGTGTCTTCCCCCGGAACCTCGTCCACTCATCGCAACCATCACAAGCATCACTACTTACCTTCGGCTCGATTCCCCGCAGTTCCTGTGCCACCCTCTCCTGCTACCAACTCACCACCACCATCTGGATTCCTCACCGCCTTCCACCATCTTGGATTGTGTCTTCTTCCGAGCGTTGTTTGGTTTCTGTATTTAATTAAAACTTTGTTCATACTCGCACTTGTTTCCAGCTTCTCCTTCACCCAGTCGTCACATTTTCTAACTATGATTTGACTATGATGTTTCAGCATGCTTATAGGTATGGTCATTCCACCTGTACTGCAATGACACAAATGTCAGATAGCTGGCTAACATCAATTGATAATTTAATGGTAGTGGGTACACTACTACTGGACTTCAGTGCTGCCTTCGATGTGATCGACCATGACATTTTGATTTCCAAACGTATTAGTTATGGTTTTACTTCCTCAGCAATCAAGTGGATTAAGAGCTATTTGTCGGAGAGGTCGCAAAGAGTTTATTTTAATGGTGCATTGTCTTGTAGCAAGTCCCTGGATTGTGGTGTTCCTCAAGGAATTTGCCTCAGACCTTTTTATTTTACATTTTTACAAATTATATGCCGTTTATACTCAGTAAGGCTACATTGTTTGTTGATGATACTACTCTTTATTATGCAGCCCCTACATGTTCAGAGCTTTATCAGGTTCTTTCTTGTGAGATTAGCAAATTGTATATCTGGATCAAAACAAATAAACTTGTTCTAAATATTTCAAAAACAATGATATTAATAATAATAATAATAATAATAATATTTGGTTCTAAATATAGATTATCTATATAAGTAAATGGTCAAAATAAACAGCAAGTAAAAAAGGTGAAGCTTATTGGACTTTGGCTTGATTCCACATTGTCATGGTCTGATCACATTAACACAGTTGTTGCTAAAATGGTCATAGCTGTTGCAGTTACGGGTAAATGTGCACAGTTTCTAAATTCACAGCTGTTTAGTCGTGTTGTTTGTACATTTGTTTTGTGTCATTTGGATTACTGTTCTGTTGTACGGTCTGCTGCATCAAGTAGTCATTTAAAAAAATTACAAGTGGCTCAAAACAAGGATGCAAGACTGGTTCTTGGTTGTTCTTCGAGAACTAGTCTTGCAGAGATGCATGAACGTCTTGCTTGGCTGATGGTCAAGCATAGACCATCTGTTAATATGTCAGTATACCTTCTGTGACGAGTCAGCTGCCTCCTCCCTGATTATCACCGGCACCCCGTCCTAAATCGCCGCCCTTCACCAGGCTCCCGACTGGAGTGGGTGTGTGAGAGGAGGGGCGCTGGACGAGTCAGGGCTGGCGGCGTGTGATGGGGCACACCTGAAGGAAGTGGAGCCTCATTACCGCCGCTGTTTAAAAGCCCAACGCGCCTCTCCTCAGGAGACCGGTCTCTTCCCCGTGCATGCACACTGGTGTCCTCGTGGGTCCAGGAAGGGTGCGTTGAGGGACTCCCGCGCCACCAAGACGTGAGCTGCCGGACCCGCGATCCGGATGGGAACCGCACCCGTATACACGGCCGACGGGCCAGGATGCCGGGCCGTCCATCCCCTACCAGCGCCGCGGCCAACGAGAGAGACGCGGCCGCTAGGAGAAGCCGCCGCCCCTCGCGCCCCGGACCAAGGAGGGGAGCGCGTGCGGCCGCCGGACTCCGCCCCTTGCCTGGACCCTTCCTTGATGAACACTGCCCGACCTACACAAATCCCGCAGCACGACGAGGACACCAGATTCCCTGTTATTTTGGACACTTTCCCCCTTTGGCCACTTTTATTCCCTGTTATTTTATGATTTCTGTTAATAAAAGCCTCTCCGAGGCCTGACGCCACGCCCACTGTGTCTGTCTTGTGCTCCTCCCGTGACACTTCATAGAATTATTAATACTCAGACTCCTAAATTTCTTTATGATAATATAATTTACTATTCAGATATGCATTCATATTACACAAGAGGGGCGAATAGTCGACAGATCTCTCTACCACTACCTAAATCTGACTCTATGAAGAGGACCGTGTTTTATAGGTCAGTTGTGTTTTGGAACAATCTTCCAGTTGGGGTTTCGTTAAATTAAGGGAATAACTGGTTTAAAAAAAAAAGACTACTGTATTTGTTGTCAACATCATAATATTGTCTGGATTGGTTGAGTGAGCTTGTATTATGTGTTATGTTGTTTTTCAGTATTTTGTTATTATTTTAATTAGTACTTTTTGTATTATTATTATTTTTTTTGTACTCTCATGTGTATTTACATATGATATATTTGGGAGTAATTGTGATTGTAATTATTAGGTTTTGTATGTATTGTTTTGAACCCAGGAAGACTAGCTGTCGTCTTGGCATTAGCTAATGGGGATCCTTTTAAATAAACAAATAAACTAATAAACTAATATATAGTACAGACCAAACGTTTGGACACACCTACTCATTCAAAGAGTTTTCTTTATTTTCATGACTATGAAAATTGTAGAGTCACACTGAAGGCATCAAGGGCTATTTGACCAAGAAGGAGAGTGATGGGGTGCTGCACCAGATGACCTGGCATCCACAGTCACTGGACCTGAACCCAATCCAGATGGTTTAAGGGTGAGCTGGACCACAGACAGAAGGCAAAAGGGCCAACAAGTGCTAAGCATCTCTCGGGGAACACCTTCAAGACTGTTGGAAGACCATTTCAGGTGACTACCTCTTGAAGCTCATCAAGAGAATGCCAAGAGTGTGCAAAGCAGTAATCAAAGCAAAAGGTGGCTACTTTGAAGAACCTAGAACATGACATATTTTCAGTTGTTTCACACTTTTTTGTTATGTATATAATTCCACGTGTTAATTCATAGTTTTGATGCCTTCAGTGTGATGCTACAATTTTCATAGTCATGAAAATAAAGAAAACTCTTAAAAAATAAAACAAGCAATTTTAAAACTTTTAAAATGATTAAAACATTTAAAAACAGTTAGAAAATGATTTTACAAAAAATAAAAATAAATAAATAAAACATTGAAAATATAGTGCAATCAGTTCGGACATTGCACAGTGCTCAATAAATGCACAGCTAAAAAGATGCGTTTTGAGTCTAGATTTAAATGTGACTAGTGTTTAAGCACATCTGATCTCTTCTGGAAGCTGATTCCAACTGCGGGCGGCATAACAACTAAAGGCGGACTCCCCTTGTTTTGTGTGAACCCTTGGTATTTCTAACTGACTTGATCCTAGTGATCTGAGTGCTCTGTTAGGTTTATATTCAGTGAACATATCTGCAATATATTTCGGTCCTAGGTCATTTAGTGACTTATATACGAGTAAAAGTACTTTAAAATCAATCCTAAATGTAACTGGAAGCCAGTGTAAGGACCTGAGGACTGGTGTGATATGCTCAGATTTTCTGGTTGTAGTCAGACGGCTGGCAGCAGCGTTCTGGATGAGCTGGAGCTGTCTAATGGTCTTTTTGGGAAGGCCGGTGAGGAGCCCATTACAATAGTCCACCCTGCTGGTGATAAAGGCATGAACAAGTTTCTCCTAGTCTTGACTGGAAACAAAACATTTAATTCTTGCAATGTTTTTTAAATGATAGTATGCTGATTTAGTTACTGCTTTGACATGACTACTGAAACTAAGGTCTGTCTCCAGAATCACACCAAGATTACTGACTTGACTTTTAGTTGTTTGACCCCTAGAGTCAAGGTATGCAAGGTATGCAATTAAGGGTGATTGGGATATAATTAAGGGTGATTGTGATATATATATATATATATATATATATATATATATATATATATATATATATATATATATATATATATATATATATATATATATATACTGCATTTTATTTAAAAAATGCGTTATGATTATCAAAATGCTCCACATGGACCTTTTTTCTGAAGGAAGGCTTACATTTCAATAAAATCAATTGAAACTGCTTTCAAAAGCATCATTGCCATTGGCATTAAGCTCACTAAACATGCTTTTCACACCTTCAGAGGTATTATTGTGCCTTAAGGTTGATCTAAATTAATTCATGGCTAGACCGACCAATGCATTTATCTGTAATCAATTGTGTGAATGGTCATTAGTGGTGTACTAGCAGTAAATCATGCAGGGCTATGCATTTGCTCTGTTAATCAAAGGAGCATTTGCGACGAGCGGTACACTTCCTGCCGCTCTGCAGGAAACCTTGTTTTGTATCTCTAAGGGTCGTTGCATTTTCAGTGCTCCCTATGAAGATCTCTAAGAATATTTTTGGTCTTTGACGATTCTTGTGAGGTACTAACTTTGTATCAACAGTTTTCAGAAGGGCTTAAAACAGCACTTAGTGTCCACACTCAAACCTCACAATAGATGACGGCTGTAATCAGCCATTTGTGCTCAAGCGCAGCAGCTCCTTGAACATCATTTCCTCTTCTTTATCTCCTGTGATTGTTGACACCATGTCTGTGATTCACCATAAGCAGAAAAAATTAATCTACCAAGGACATGTTCATAATGCACCCATTAAACCTTTTCCTGTAGAGACTATATGACTCCTGACTTCCTTATATAATAAAGATGTCAGAAAATACCACACACAAATAGTCTTGTGAGAGGTGAGAGAATTACTTTTTGGACACTTTTGTGTGGTGTCTTAAGTCTCACCCAATCTATTTTCCAAATGCATCTTATTGTGGACAATTTATCCATGGGTACAAACCTTATTATGAGCCTGTTATTTTTGAATTTTTAATGAACTATGCCTGATTTGTCCAGTCATTTTCATCTGCATAAACCTGATCCTTCCTTAAAATTTCCTTCCATGATCTAATCAGCAGTGGATAGAACCAAATCAATGTTACAATTTATTATTTTCCGTTAATCAGTTTCACAATAAAGTGCTCCACAGATGACGTATTTTTGCAGGCCAACATCATTAATCAATCAGTAAAACATACAAACCTGTTGTTCTTAATCTGGATGCTTTATCTTGTGTAGAATGATTCATTCTCCATTAAAAAAAAAGAAGAAAAAAAAAAGATCCAGAATATTAGGTTAATATATTCCATGTTCATCCAGAGTTAAAGGGATAATTTAATTACAATCATCATAAAGTTTCTAATTATAATTAACAGGAATTTTTCTCGCTATTTTTTCTGCAGAACTGGGTTGGGTGTTGGATGAAGAAAGTAAAGGTCAATGCACACTGGATCGAATTCAGGAGAATACTATAGGCATCAGACACACTCCATGTCATTCTTACCATCCACCAATGGCTCACTGAATTAAACAACTCACCATTTCATTGGCAATCAATTGGGGAACCAATTATCTCGGCTCATCAGAACCTGTGACGTGCCATCGTGTGACGCTCCTCATTGTCTCAGTGCTAATGTGACTAAACAATAAAGCATGTTATAGCACACAGACAATATGCTCCTTTAAGCACCAATTTGTTTAAAAGGCACAGGCTTTAATCTGGCTCTGTCAGTCTGCTGGCTACTTCACGGATTTGATTCATTTATGACTTTATCCTGAGTGTTATCTGCTCTCCCTCATAATACACACTCATAAATCCTCACAGTCTACCATGACAGCTATTTGAATACATAAAGACTTGTCTCTCGATAAGATATTTAACATGGAATTAACATTAACATGGATAACCTGGTTACAGATGAAAATAAATGCTGATATTAAGACATCAATTATATATCTCTACGTATTATTTTAAATAGTTTTCACTGTCATTACTGATTGCTATCTGCTCACGTCATCTTTTGAATGCATTTGAATAGACGCACATGCAAGCAAAGAGATAACACTGAATACCTGCCGTTCAGTACTTGTGTTTGCATTGGAGGGTCCTTGAGTTCTGAAAGCTCTGCTCTTTTCATGCACGCATTTATGTGAATGTGTTTCATAAGGCTTTTGTCTTTTAGACATCGATGAAGGGAGTAAAAGCAACAGTTTTGTCTGCGGCAATCTGAATCAGCATTCTCTGGCTGCAACAACAACTGCTGACAGTGTGGCTCAGAGACAGAAAAATAAATTGCATTAAAACTCCGCTCACCTGTACTTTTTCCCCAGCACTTTTTCTGTGTCCCCACCACAGCACCTTTCGACGAGGAAAGGCACTTATGCTTAATGTTGAGAAACAATTCATCCAAAAAATTAAATTTGCTTAAAACAAAATCTCTCTAAGGCCATCCAAGTGGTAAGTGAGTTCATTGTTTGTTCATTGGAACCAAATTTGGGGAAATTTAGCATTACATCATTAGCTTACCAATGGATCCTCTGCAGTGAGTGGGTGCCATCAGAACGAGAGTCCAAACAGCTGATAAAAACATCACAATAATACAAGTGAATCAAACATGAACCTAATCCAGAAATTGAAATCTTGTGAAGTGAAAAGTTGCATGTTTTGTAATAAACAAATCCATCATTAAGATGTTTTTTTAACTTCTAACATGTTGCTTCTGGCTAAAAACATGTTCTCTATCAATAATTCTGCTTCCTCCACCGAAAAAAAAAAAACATCTTGTCTGAACAAGGAAAGTTGCACTGCACATTAAAAACATTTCTAAACAAATATATTTTGATATGAGATGACAACAGACAATGGACTTCTCCATTGGATGTACTGACGGCACCCATTCACTGCAGAGGATCCATTAGTGAGCAAGTGATTTACTGCAAAATTTCTCAAAATATGTTCAGATGAAGAAACAAATTATATAAATTTTGGATTGTCTGAGGGTGAGTACATTTTCAGCAAATTAATTTTGGGGTTAACACTTCCTTTTAAGGAGAGGTGTGCCATTTCTACATCACTATCAATAAAAATAATAGTAAAATATTGATTGTTGTCAGACTGGTTTTCCGGTTTTAAACAGTTAGTCAGACCCCCAAGCAAACAATCAAACAGAACTTGCCAGTTTCTTAAGCTGATTTATGTTTCCAAAGTCTATATAAACCTTCACCTTAGCATGGGTTACTGAAAGATTCCTAATGATCTTCAAATTGAATGGATGAAGATATACAGTAGTGACCCCTCCACCCTGTGCGCTGTGTTGGAGACTGGTCTACCCCTAATTACATGATCCACTAGGCCTCTAATTCACCATGCTCCTCTTAGACGACATTTACTAATTACTCCCTCCTTTTTTTTAGCAGCAGCTCCCTAGCTCTTATCAAGCCTTCCCTTGTTTCTGATTGTCTGCTCACTGTGCATGCTCCACCTATCAGAGATGAAGGAGCATATGGGCGGTTCTGTCAAAGCTAATCTGATCATTGTGTTCTATAGTGAAATTAAAATGTTTCTCTATATGCTGTGTCTTAAATCAGTGTAAAGGTTTGTTTTAATCACAATTTGATTCTTGTTTATGTTTTAGTAACTGTAGAATTTTGAGTCAACGGTCATTAAAATGGTTCGGTTACCAACATTTTTCAGAATATTCCACTAAGTCACAAAGGTCTGAAAGGATGATTCAGTCTCAAATGTGTTTAGGCCATTAAACATATGGCTTTATTGCATACAAAACTCCCTAACCCAGCAAATACCTATTCAACAATGTAGTCCACACATAACCCTAGCTGTTTATTTTTAAGAGTGAATGCCTTTTGATAGCTGTCATAGAGTGGCAAATCTCTGTTGCAAGAATAAAAACATGTAACCAGTATTAGGCCTGCTTTAAAAACAGGGATCAGACCATGGAACATGATAATGCCTTAGTCCCAATGTGTTTACTCTTCCTTGAAAGATGAGAACATGACTGTTTATGATCAAAGTTTAACATTTGTGATATGACACATGCAGTTATGGATAATTTCTGTGTTACAATAACAGAGTAAAAGTCAGCAATCTAAGCAGGGTCGTAACTGAGGACAATTCAAGCTAATTTTCGATATTTACACTGTAAAAAGTGATCAGTTGACTTTACTTTAAAAAACTGAGGAAACATGTTGCCTTAAAATTATTAAGTAAATTAACTTCATGCATAATTATATAAGTTAAGTGAACCTGACAATTCTGAGTTACACTGACAAATAACAGTTTGAAATTGTTTTGTGTTCACTTTTTATTTTAAGTTGGACTAAATGTATTCAATTGCAATTACTTAAAAGTGTGAATCTACTTCATTTTAAACTATTAAGTTAATCTGAGTTCTGTCTACTTAGTTAAATTGAATAAACCCGTTGCCTTGACAAAATTAAGTAACCACTTAATATGTGTAATTACAATTCACTTATCTTATTTATCAGTTTCTCTTAATTTGTAAATTTGTAAATATAATAATTGACAACTGTTTTACAATTGACATTTTAAATAACCTATGTAAATATATCCGGTTATGCAAAATACTATTTGTTTATTTATTAATTTTTTGTGAAATTTAGCTGTATCATTCCTAATTGAACTTGACAAGACAAGAACCACTGTAAGAGTCATTTTCAACAAACGATTGAAAAGAATAAATACTATATGTGCACTTTGTGTTTGAATTTAATGAACTTTCAATAAAATTAAAATATTATTTGCAAACAGTTCAAATGCTTACAAATAATTTGAGTTATTATAAATACATTCTAATAATAATAATAATTAAATATTTTTTTAATATTGAATTATTTTAAATAAAAATCACAATGTCACTAATGAAAACTCACCCCAATAGGTTTGTTCCCCACAGTGTTCAGTGGCTACAGTCTTGAATCTATTATACACTGACACAACAGATATCAAATGTATAGAACAAAATGTGAACTCAAGACTAAAAAGAGAACAACATGAACAAAATGATCAACTCCTGTTCCAGCTCTCACAGACACAGTCAAATTATGCTCATTTTTGGCATCGTTGCATCAGCCAGCTTCAGAACTCCAGCTTTGAGTGGGTTTATCGACTGAAAGTGGAGGCTTTTCAGGTTAATGAAAGTTTAACCTGAAAAGGAGATATTTAATCTCAATAGTGTCCTGTCATTAATGCTTGATAAAATGGTTTGTGGGTTTTGCTATCAGCTTTTGTCGGCTAAAAATAGTAATACTGAGGAGTAAAATACACATTACTTATTTATCAGGTGGTGAAGACCAGTGGAATACAGCTTGAACGAGACAATCATTTTAACAAACCATTGCCGTTACTAATGAAGCTCTTTCTATAATGACTGCATTTATAGATTATTTGTGACGGGTGGTGAGTAACCAGCCTGCAGGAAGTATTCAACCTCATCTCGTGGTCTACTGAATGGGTTGAGGATGCTCTTGAATTCTTCCTCGAATTCAGCTTGGCACCTCTTTCTTCAGGCCTATGGCAGGACTTGCTGCTTCCTCTTAACAGAGGCTGATTTTCCTCAGTCAGGACCCATTAGTTGGTCTGCCAGTCAAGGGGTTCGGAGTGGGGAGTTTGCATCAACCCCAGAGAGGCTGGCCTGATCTTTCCCCTACACATGCCTGTTATCATTGGGCATGGATAATAAAGGGGCTCTGCAGTAACCTCTGTATTTCCCCCACACTGTCAACATCATTATCAGCTTTTCAAGGACAGTTTGACTGATGTACCATTCATGTCCAATAGATGACTAGCTTCTGTGGCATGTCAGCTTGTGATGTCAAGGTTTGCATCTTTCAAACAAAACACTGATTATTAGTTGCACAACATACAATGAATTTCTGCGAGTGAGGGATGCAAAACAATGAGAAAGGTTGCTGAACAGATCTTTGATGCCAGATAAAGCTTGCGTGCAGGTAGAAAGTTTGACGTTTTACCCATCAGCATGAGTGGGCAAGCCAGAGTGGAAATACAGAGTGTGGTTTCATCATGGGTATGAATGCTCAGCTAGGTGAACTATGTATGAGAAATAATTTAGCACTTTCAATTTTCTTTAAATTTAGTGACATAAATGTAAAAAACAACAAAAAAACAACAAAAAAAATTAAACCAATAATAATAATGACTGAAAGAAACATAAATAAATATAAATAGTAATAATAAAAATGCACATTATAATAATTATTATTCATTTAAAATGGTTTAGTTATCATTATTAATTTAATTATTATTATTAGTATTAATAATCAACTAAAATGTTAATAATTAACACTTAAATAATACTAGCTAATAAATTGTGACATGTATTTCCTCTTCTTCTTTTTCTTCTTATTAACAACAATTTAAAACTTGTTTTATTTATAATTGTTATTATTAACTGAATAATAATAATGATGATATCATATTATTATGATTTATTTATTTACCACAATTTTAAAATGGTCACTTTTAAGTATTATTATTAAATAAATATAATAATAATAACTGTTATTGTTACTACTACTACTAATAAATTATAAACAAAATAGAATAACAATACCAACATAAATATTTAACATTTTACTAAAAGGTTGAGAGATATTATTAAAACATAATAATAATAATAATAATAATAATAATAATAATAATAATAATAATAATAATAATAATAATAATAATAATAATAATAATAATAATAATGTGATAATAAAGTAAACAAACATTGACCCAGAAGATAAATCATTTCTGGCTGTAAGCAAGTTAACTAAAGAACGAAATCCTTTTTGATGATCGCAATAATATCTACGACAACTAATCATGAGCAAAAAATGTCATGAATGTGAAACCTCCAAATACACACCAGTCATTTTAAATGAACAAAACCATAACTGATCAGATGCTACATTACATTGTGTGACACACTCACACAGTCCCACTCTTCACCTGTACCTGGGGGTCGATATGTGTACTTTCAAGCAAAGCTCAATTCCGTGTGGTGCTTTCTATACAGCCTGTGTTCAGGATCTAAGCGCATGCATTGATTCTATTTCAGTGAGCTCGTGGAACACTGAGTACTGTCAGAAGGGCACTATTTTAAGAACTTAATACGAATTATGGAGCAATGTGCATCTTTGCGGCGGTGACCCTGAGAGCCCAGGCGTCTGTGGAAATGGCGGTGGCGATGAGCGTGGACCGTGCCCTTGCTCCCAGTGTGTCTGGATCATGAGATTGTGTTGTGTGTTGTGAAGTAGGAAGATGGCAGTGGTCCATCTTATGGTCTTGGCCCAGGGCAGTGTGCTCAGTGCTGGGTACTGCCTGCAGGGTCGCCACCTGGCTGGTGCTTTCTCCAGTTAGGAAGTGCTGCTCAGAGAGGCTGGACAGCATGAACATAATTGAATTTCACACATGCCACAGTGTACAGGACTAAACAGTACTGTGTGCATTTTACTCTGTAACATTTGAACCAAATTTGCATGTGTGGTTTTGTGGGAAAATTTGATTGTGTAAGAAACTTTAAAGGAATTGTTCACCCCAAAGTAAAAAAAAAAAAAAAAAACTAAGCCTCAGGCCATCCAGAATAAAGACGTGTTTGTTTCCTCATCAGACAGATTTGAAGAGTCTATCATTACATCACTTGCTCACTAACGGGACCTCTGTAGTGAATGGGTGCTGTCAGAATAATAGCCCAAACAGCAGATAAATACATCACAATATCACAGAGTCATGGAGTGCTGTATCCAAGCATGTTAACAGAAAGTTGAGTGGAACAAAAAAATGTGTGAAAGAAAAAGATGCATAAACAACCAAGAGAACCACAGTTTTATGAGAATTGTAAAGGAAAATCGATTCAATAATTTGAGGCTGAGGCTGGGGTCAAGGCATCAAGAGCCACCACACACAGACGTGTCAAGAAATTTGCTCAACCACAGACAACTTCAGAGGCGTCTTACCTCGGCTAAGGTGAAGAAGAACTGGACTGTTGCCCAGTGGTCCAAAGTCCTCTTTTCAGATGAGAGCAAGTTTTGTATTTCATTTGGAAACCAAGGTCCTAGAGTCTGGAGGACGGGTGGAGAAGCTCATAGCCCAAGTTGCTTGAAGACCAGTGTTAAGTTTCCACAGTCTGTGATGATTTGGGGTGCAATGTCATCTGCTGGTGTTGGTCCATTGTGTTTTTGAAAATCAAAGTCACTGCACTCGTTTACCTAGAAAGCACTTCATGCTTCTTTCTGCTGACCAGCTTTTGACGATGCTGATTTCATTTTCCAGTAGTATTTGGCCCCTGCCCACACTGCCAAAAGCACCAAATATTGGTTAAATGACCATGGTGTTGGTGTGCTTGACTCGCCAGCAAACTCACCAGACCTGAACCCCAGAGAGAATCTATGGGCTATTGTCAAGAGGAAAAATGAGAAACAAGAGACCAAAAAATGCAGATGACCTGAAGGCCACTGTAAAAGAAACCTGTGCTTCCACACCACCTCAGCAGTGCCACAAACTGATCACCTCCATGCCAAGCTGAATTGAGGCAGTAATTGAAGCAAAAGGAGCCCCTACCAAGTATTGTGTATATGTACTTTGCAGGCCAACAACATTTTTGGTCTTATGAAGAAGTTTGCCTAATCTACAATAAAATGCCATTTATACAGCTTTAACTGAGGGCGCTTTAGATTTCATTTGAAGGTAGAACTGGGCCTGTTTCTCAAGATCTGCTAACATCCACTAATTTTCAATTGTGATTTAGCCTTGTGTTTTTTTTTTTTTTTTACAAGTTAAGCTATAAGCATAAGTACATTCTCTGGGAACAAAACACAGTTCTGTCTATACACTGAAATTATTATTTCTTTTTTGAAAGTTAGTCATCTAAATTTGTTTAAATGTAGCTAAAATTCATTTATTGCAAGCACTTACTTTATTTTTTTTTTAGTAAATTCAATGAATCTTTTTATTATTATTATTCATTAGTTCTCTCAACTAATAAGAGTGAATTATAGTCATATAGAAAGCTTTCAATGCAGAGTCCTCGTCATTGCATCCAATGCCGAACATGTTTGCTTGAAAGGCTGTCATGTCCCTTGGCTGACATCTCATTTTGACTGAACTGATTTATTCAGAAAGAAATGAATAAGAAAGAGCTCCTTTGCCAGCAAGGAAGGGGGAGAAACAGCCAGAAATAAAAGCCTGCCATTTTTGTGAGTATTGTTATATAAATGTTAGCATTGAGATCTGAGGTTTAACGCTTATTCAAACCAAATTTGCAGATTTGAAAATGAAACAACGCACAGTTTCAACTTTAAACAGAGGCAGAAGTACTGTACTATGATGATTGGACATATAATATAATAACATTATATATATATATATATATATATATATATATATATATATATATATATAAATTACATTTTTCTTTTATAGATAGATAGATAGATAGATAGATAGATAGATAGATAGATAGATAGATAGATAGATAGATAGATAGATAGATAGATAGATAGATAGATAGATAGAAAGTGCTATGGTGTTGGTTTGAACTATGGATGGAAAACATCCTGATGCATGAAATAATTTACCCTCCAGCCTCAGTTTAACTCAAACATTTTCTTTCTCTGTTCTTCATTATAAATAGAAATAACGTTTCATCTGAATTGTTGGGTTGGATGCATTATGTCTCTTCCTATAGCATGCCATTGTGTTGTTGTTCATATCTCTGTTGCCATAAAGCCCAATGTCAGTGTGAAAAAGGACAAACATAAAAACACAAACTGGGCCAATTATCAGTGACTATGAAATCAAACACTAATGCAAAGTGGCAGAGCCTAGGAAGAGATACGCAGGGTGTCTTCAAGCTCTGCTCCCTCTGTCAGGGCTGTAAATGTGAACCCAGAGAGGACACACACAAGGTCTCCAGTTACATAACCAAGTCCGTCTTCCTGTCTCTCTGCTGCTACTGCTCCTCTAGATCTGCCATGAAGAGGAGGTGGCTGTCCCTCTTCATCCTTTGCCCCAGGAAGAATAAGTCCTCTGACCATCTGACATATCATGTCGCACGTGTTGCAATTCACACAGCCACATCTGAATGTATTGGCAGTGGAATGGATTTGAAATTGTGCTTAGGGGCAAAAGTAAATTACACACACAACCTATTGACAAAAAGGCACAAACTAAACTACCTAAACTCCAAGCATATTTATGTTCACAGTGACTATAAATGATGGTTTGCAGTTGTCAGCTTTGTGATTATGTCATTGTATGTTTTCTGACTACAAGAGGTTTAAGTTGGAATAATTAAATAAAATAATTCAAACCAGTGTATATATTAATATAAATAAAGTTCAATTAAATTACATATACAATTAGACCTGTATGTATATATATATATATATACATATATACGTGTGTGTGTGTGTTTTGTATGTTTTGCTAAAAATAGAATTAAAAAGGGCACATTATAATATAGCCAACTGAAAAACAAAATAAAAATGTAAAGCTTTTAAAAATTTATTGTTTTGACGCTTAAAAAAACCCTTTTCACAAACACCATTTACAGTAGTTATTGTTTAGGGATGCCAATGCTAATAATTGTGCATTGCCATAAATCTATAATTTTGATCAGATAGGGTCTTTAAAGCCTAAGATAGGGATTAAATACTAAATTATTTTTTTATAGAAATGTTGATTGATATTTAACGACCTCAAAAAGTGGAGATGACTTCAAAGACACTGGTCTATACAAATTAAAATAATACCTTCCTTGATCTGTAATAATGAAAGCAGGTGCTTAATTTATGGCATCAGGTGACCACATAAATTGCAGGTTTTCCCAAAGATATTAATAGAAAAAGTAAAGAAAACCCTCCAAATGATACAAGATCAAACTGTGCTATGTTTGGCTCTATCAGACTGCTATGCTGGCAGGATATTTTGCTAGTTCTCCCTGAGAAGGCTTTAAGAAGTCACAGAGTCATGCATGGTGCCCTTGGGAAAAGAGCGAAATCTGTTTGTAGAATGTCAATCTCAGGCATGATGTCTCTATTTCCCATTTTCCTTTGCACATGCAGCACTCTAATTCTCTATGCAAGAGAACAAAAACACATATGGTGGAAACTGAAAAAAATATGCCTCACAGTAAATTTCAAAGGTGATGAAACTCCTGAGGGTTTAACTGTGTTTCTATATTGGGAGACTGTGTAGCTACCAAAATGTCTGATGCACTTGGTTGCATATGGCTCTCAAATAAAGCTCTGTTTTCAAATTAAAGTGACATAACTGGAAGGAATGTACACATCTGCAATCTGCCTTTTATCCTTGCAATGTGATATAATATGAGGGTGGGTGGATTTATCTTGATTAATGATGGATTTTCCAGAATCTGTTATAAGTTTTTTATGTGTCCCCATTCAAGTTAGTGTCAACAGGTCATGTTCTCCACCTTAACAAAAATACATAAACAGTAACAGCTTGATATAAAGCCCCATAGAAGAATGGCACATGTAAACTGACACAACAAAAAGAATGAAGTGAGTTGAAGTTCAACAATATGATTATGCTAATGAACATGTGATAATTAAGGTCAGAATGAAATATTATTCACAATCCTAAATGTATTTTAGAAATTTGTCATTTCACCACTTGCTCACCAATGGATCCTCTGTAGTGAATGGGTGCCGTCAGAATGATGAGTCCAAACAGCTGATAAAAACATCCACAAGTAATCCGCATGTCTCCAGTCCATCAGTTAATGTCTTGTAAAATGTGAAAAGTTGCATGTTTGTAAGAATGTTTGCTGTTTTTAACTAAAATACAGTACAAGTCTTATATCCACAATATTGTTTTCTCCAGTGAAATGGGTGTCTTGTCTGAATCAGGAGACAAATATCAAGTAAAAACCATTTTAAACAGATATTTTGATGTGGCCTTTTTCACTTGAGGAAACATTATTATTGATTACAGTCTGGTATTTTGTCCATAAGCAACATATCAAAGTTAAAATGCTTTTGGATTTGTTTCTTATAAGCACAGCTTTTTCCTCCACATACATTATTTGATGGTGTGGAGTTGCATGGATTACATATGGACTATTGTAAAGTTTTTATTAGCTGTTTGAACTCTCATTCACTGCAGAGGATCTATTGGTCGAGCAAGTGATACTTAATTCCTCTATATTTGTTCTGATGAAGAAATCTACATTTTGGATGGCCTGATGGTGAGTACATTTTCATAAGATTTTCATTTTTGGGTGGACAATTCATTTAAGACAGTTAAGAGAAAATTTCCTTTCCATTCTACATTTGTGAAACAAACCAAAACATCTGTTCCTGCCTCTCTGCTGTCAGTCAAAAATTACATTTAACAAGTTCGTCTTGCCAGCAGTGGGGAAAAAATGACTCTTAACCAACCTCTCTTAATAACAGTGGGGATAATTAGGAGTTAAGCTTAATTTTATTGAGTCATGTGAAGCAGTGTGATTAATATTCCAAAGGCTGTTCGTACACACACACACACACACACACACACAAAAAGCACATAATCTCATAGAAGAGGGACAGAACATTCCAGTCACATCTAATCAACGCATTCCTCTTATACTCTGAATTACATCCCTGAAACAGTCAATCGCTAGACATGAACCTTAGGGAACAAGGATAGAGCATAGTCCAAGCAAATGCGCCTGTGTAGCAATAAGCGGGTTAATGACTGTCCAACTGGGCCAGGACAAAGATGCAATGCATTTAAAAAAGGAAACAGCAAGAGAGAGATAGAGAAAGAGAGGCAGGGATGTGGTTATTATCTCCCTGTCGTCTACACCACCCAATCTCAGCTAAATTAAATGTAAGGATGACAGATGCTGCCCTTCAGCGGCAGGTTAGAGAGGTCAAATCAAGATCCATACGCTGACCTTTCCCTCTTTCACTTCCTTCTGCACTACCCATCAGCACTATCAGTAGAAACTAATGAGAGGTAATAGGCCTTACTCCAAGCAACTGTCATCATTTTACAGATCCGGGCCTGATTTGGGCTCGCTTACGCCATCGTTGATGAGCGCTCTCATTAAAATGCTATAATCTGTGCTTGTGCGCAATATCAGCACTCTAATTCACGTTGTACAGCGTCATCTATGTCCTCTACCAGGAGCCCTCCCATCTGAGACATTGCTCTGTCATTTGTCTGCCTGACATTTAGTTAGTCGGAAGGGGAGATTTTTCAAGGTTTGATTTGTACAGCATTTTAATTTGTTGTTGTTTTTCAGTCAAGGGTGTTTGTATCTGAGCTGCTCACTGTGGCCTGAATGTAAACCACTGATCTTACAAATATCAACAATTCATTTTCGCCACTCAGCACATAAAAATCTGCATGACTGAATTGGGTTGTTTTTTTGTTTAATGTGTTTGTGAATGCATATGAGAGCTGGACAAATCACGTGAAAGGTCCAATTATGTTTCACTAGTTCACGCTTACATAATTAGCTGAGGTATGGTATGCGTATTTGGCGTGTTGTCCGGGGAAGGGCTCCGAGCTCGGCAATGGCCCGAACCTAGAGTACCCCCCCTTCCCCGTCTATTTATTAAGTGAACTCAAAGTGAGAAGATGGGGTGGAGGAGGGATGCTGATAAACACCTGTGTTGATTAGGCTTAGTATCTGACACGCTCCTCCCAAATCTTATTAATAAAATGTAATTTAAAAGGATGGCTGTCAAAGGGATAATTCACCCAAAAATGATAATTGTGTCATTAATTTCTCACCCACCCTCATGTCGTTCCAAACCCATAAGAACTTTGTTTATCTTCGGAAGACAAATTAAGATATTTTTGATGAAATCTGAAAGCTTTCTGACCCTCCATAGACAGCAACACAACTACCACGTTCAAGGCCCAGAAACGTAGTAAGGACATTATTAAAATAGTCCATGTGACATCAGTGGTTCAACCTTTATTTTATGAAAATGCAAGAATATTTTTTTTGTGCCAGAAGAAAATTAAAATAATGACTTCATTCAACATTTTTTCTCTTCTGCGTGTTCACGAGAGTACCATGACATGTGTGCATTCCTCTACTTGTAAACAAGGGGCAGCGCATCCCTGTTCTATATCAGAACGTCAGCTCCAGCATCGTGAACTGACACAGAAGAGAAGAAATGGTTGAATAAAGTCATTATTTCAGTTTTCTTTGCTCACAAAAGGTATTCTCATAGCTTCATCACATTCTGATCAAACCACTGAGTCCATGTCACATGGACTGTTTTAACAATGTCCTTAATATGTTTCTTGACCTTGAACATGTCAGTTGTCTTGCTGCTATGGAGGGTCAGAAAGCTCTCAGATTTCATCCAATATATCTTAATTTGTGTTCTGAAGATGAACATAGGCTTGGCTTGGAGTGAAATTAGAGTGAGTAATTAATGACAGAACTTTCATTTTTGCGTGAACTATCCCTTTAAATAACCAAATTCTCATTACTGTATTTATTTATTATACTATTCTTTATTTATATAGATTAAATATATACATTTTTTATTTATGAACAAAATTCCCACAGGAACTGTTTTCAACATTAAAAATAAATAAATAATAAAATCAGCATATTAGAATGATTCCTAAAGGATCATGTGACACTAAGTAATAGCTGTTAAAATCTAAATTAATTTTAGATTTTTTTTTTTATGTTATATTTTGGGAAGTTAATTAGAATTGTGATATCTCATCATATTACTGCATGTATGATCAAATATATGCAGCCATGCTACATAAGAGATTCCTCAATCATTTTTAATATCTTGCCAACCCCAAATTTTGAACAGAAGTGTATTTTTGCTCTTCTTGTCTTTCAGATATAATATTCAGTATTTAAACAGTTTCAATAGTCATTAATTATTCTCAGTGGTGATTCTTATTAGATTCTCATTACAGTACATTTTTATAGTTCAAGTTTTAAACAAAAAGAACATTATTGGAGAATGTTTTACAAGAAAATAATATTTCAGTCTTTCTACTTATATATAATTAAATATCATATTCTATTCAACGTTACTTGCTTTTTCTTTTTCTAATTTACTAGCAATTTCTGAGTGAAAGTTGTTTAACCATCCATTTTTTTTTAGTTTAGAATACATTTTTCATTTCAATAATTAGAGAAAAGCACTTTATAACCCTGAAAATAATCAGGTAAAATTACTTTTCTTTTCTTTACGCAAAATTACTTATTTCTTTTTATTGTAGTTTTTTTTTTTTTTTTTTTTTTAGAATATTTTAGGATTTTTTTGTGAGATATTCCGAAGAGTTTAAAATAAGACAAGAGACTTGCACAGCCACTGCCCACATCCAGACAGTGGGCAGATGCCTCCACTACAGACATGATCTCAGGTGCATCTTCCCAATCCAACTGCAAACAGCAATGAAGTCAGTCCCCTGTTAGACTTCGTACAGGATGAATCCCCTCACAGTCTGCACTTCATGTATTTGGATCATCTACATTTGGAGATCTTTTTGTGGCTGGATGTCTGTGCTGCACTGTGTCATGGCCTGGAGAGCATGTGCAGTGGTAGGATTAATAAGCCTCTTTCAGTCCGCTTCAGTTAGGCTCAACTCCACAGGAGAGCCGAACAGCGGCCGCCTGCAGTGCACAACACTGCACTCCAAAACTGATAGAATTAGACAAGTCAGCGCTAGAGAGCAAGATTTCTGGCGGAGAGACAGGAAAAATTAAATTTATTGCATCAAGTGTGTGGTAGGTTTCTTGTCACATCAAGGGACTTTTAAAGGCTTAAATTAGCTTGACCTGCATATGATACCAAAATGATAAGAAAGGATGGATTAACTGATTGTGTGTGTATCTTTATAAACAAAGATAAACAACTATTTTAAAAGAGAAGCTTAGCAAAAAAAAAAAAAAAAAAAAAAAAAAGGTAATGTGATTAATGTGTTCACAGAAGAGAGAGAGCGCCATAGCGAAATAGCCATAGAAAACTTTTGACACCGGCAGATACAGTACAGTGAAAGAATGAGGCTGACAACATGTTATATGACATGACAGAAATTCTATGTTAGTTGACAATAGATGTAAATAAAACATAAGCTACTCACTCTATTGCTGTTATACTTACAGCCTAGTTTTTATCTTTACAGCATAGAGTTTTAAAAACTGATGATAAATGATTTATTTATTTTTTGTTATGACATGAAGGTAATGTGAACTATAACAACACTACCATTTAAATGTTTTTGGGTCAATACAACTTTATTATTATTATTATTTGTAATGAAATTAATACTTTTATTCAGCAAGAATGCATCATTGATCAAAAGTGGCAATAAAGACTTGTATTTGTTTGTTTTTTAACAAAAATGTATGTCAGATAAATTACTGTATTTTAAATTCAGTTGTTCCTGAATCCTGACAACAAAAAAAGAAAATCTGTTTCCATAAAAAATATTATGCAACACAGAACTTTTCTGCCTTGATATAAAATAAATAAATAAATAAATAAATAAATAAATAAATAAATAAATAAATAAATAAAATCCGTTTAGCATATTTGTTTGATTTCTGAAGGATCACGTGACACTGAAGATTTGAGTAAGGGCTGTTGAGAATTTAGCTTTTGCAATCACAGGAATAAATTATTTTTAAAAACAGAAAATATCATTTAAAATATAATAAATATATTTAAAAAACAAATATGATCATACAAATTTTTTTTTTTTTACTAGTGCTGTGAAATGATTAATTATATCCAAAATAAAAGTTTTGTATATGTGTGTGTACTGTATACATTTATTATGTATATATAAATACACACACACAGGCATATATTTAAGAAAAATATGCTACGTTTATACATTAAATATATTTATATAATAAAAAATTATAAATATAAATATATATATGTATATATTTTCTAAATATATACTGTATGTGTGTCTATTTATATATACATAACACACAACAAAATTATGAATGCAACACTTTTGTTTTTGCCCCCATTTTTCATGAGCTGAACTCAAAGATCTAAGACTTTTTCTATGTACACAAAAGGACTATTTCTCTCAAATATTTTTCACAAATCTGTCTAAATCTGTGTTAGTGAGCACTTCTCCTTTGCCGAGATTAGCCATCCCCCTCACAGGTGTGGAATATCAAGATGCTGATTTGACAGCATGATTATTGAACAGATGTGCCTTAGGCTGGCCACAATAAAAGGCCACTCTTAAATGGCACAACAATGGGCCTCCTCAGGATCTGGTCATGGTATCTCTGTGCATTCAAAATGGCATCAATAAAATGCACCTGTGTTCATTGTCCATAACATACGCCTGCCCATACCATGACCCCACTGCCTCCATGGGCCACTCGATCCACAACATTGACATCAGCAAACCGCTGACCCACACGACGCCATACACAACTGTCTGCCATCTGTCCTGTACCGTGAAAACTGTGATTCATCCGTGTAGAGAACACCTCTCTAAAGTGCCAGACGTCATTGAATGTGAGCATTTGCCCACTCAAGTCAGTTATGGTGACAAACTGCAGTCAGGTCGAGACCCCGATGAGGACGACAAGCATCTAGATGAGCTTCCCTGAGACAGTTTCTGACAGTTTGTGCAGAAATTATTTGTTTATGCAAACCGATTGTGGCAGCAGCTGTCCGGGTGGTTGGTCCCAGATGATCTTGGTGGTGAAGATGCTGGATGTGGAGGTCCTGGGCTGGTGTTGTTAAATGTGGTCTGCGGTCCAGTTGGATCTAATGCCAAATTCTCTGAAATGCCTTTGGAGATGGCTTACGGTAGAGAAATAAAGATTAAATTCACAGGCAACAGCTTTGGTGGACATTCCTGCAGTCATCATGTCATTCTGTGGCATTGTGCTGTGTGATAAAAGTGCACATTTTAGAGTGGCCTTCAATAATCATGCTGTCTAATCAGCATCTTGATATGCCACACCTATGAGGTGGATGAATTATCTCGGCAAAGGAGAAGTGCTCACTAACACAGATTTAGACAGATTTGTGAACAACATTTGAAAGAAATAGGCCTTTTTCGTACATAGAAAAAGTCTCATATCTTTCAGTTTATGAAAAATGGGGGCAAAAACAAGTGTTGCTTTTATAATTTTGTTCAGTATAAATATACACAGTACACACAGATATATTATGTAAATAATAACTTTTATTTTGGATGTGATTTATCATTTGACAACAATAGTTTTCATTTTATTTTAATTAAATAAATTCAGCCTTGGTGAGCATAAGATACTTTATTAACATTAAAACATTAAAGACATCTTAGCAACTTATACATACATACATACACACACACACACACACACACACACACACACACATATATATATATATATATATATATATATATATATGCATTATCTGTTTTTGCAAATTAACTCTTCAAATGCAACCTTTTTGAACAGCAGTGTAGCCTATATAATAACAGAATATTTGGGTGAACTGTTCCTTTAAAAAGTGTTAAAAGTCTTTTCTAAATTTAGTTTAAATGCCCTTGCCATTAAAATGATGGTACCATGCCATATGGTAATTGATCATACTCCACTACACCAATAATGCACAATAGATTTTCTGTGGTTGAAGCCTCATCTAAATGGTACATACTCAACAGTCCCTGACTGTTAATTTTACACCATAAAAAAAAATGAAAACAATTTATAATTGTTATTATTATTTATGTATTTATTTTTAATGCATTATTAGAAATAGAAGTAACTGACTGGAGAAGGGCAACAACAATAATGCTCATTGCTGGATTTGATCTGCATCTCTTCAGTTTGGATCTTCACAAAAGCCAAAGATGGTAAAGAAAAGGCTTCCCAGCTCATTTATTTCAGTCTGGCTCTGTGTGCCTTTTACACACCGCCTGTGAGCTAATTCTGTTGCACAACGCAACGCGTCCAACGTCACTGAAGCATCAGCCAGAGGTTGTCTGGTCAGCAAGACAGCTCGTGTTGCAATCGTTCAACGCAACAATGGCTAGTTACACCAGTGACTAATTGCAGCACAGATGTGAAGGTATTTACGGTTCATGCTGACTGTTGAGCTATGACATCCGGTTCTATCGACCGAAAGGAAAAATGCAGTTTCACATCTACGATTACAGATAGAGACAGAAAAGAGAGCGAGGGACGATGAGAGAGTAAAGAGAGAGATCAGAAGCAGCATAGCGTGAGGAGAGGGAAGGAGAAAACACAGTTGACTTCCTCTGTCGTTACTTACACCTGCAGTAGGATGCGATCTCCATAGCAACAAGACTTGCCAACAGCGTGCAGAGCTGATTTTGAGGTGGTGATCTTAAACACCCCCTTTCTCTCCTTTTTACTGCAGTGTTACCGAAGAAGGCATCCATTGCTCTCCCTTCGCAGTGTTGCTGTGTCATTATTAAACGCCAACACTAAAACCTCACAGATGAAAGATGTTAGTATGAATACAAAGTGCTGCTTAATGAATCATTACAAAGATTGTGAAGTGTTATACCTCGACGGCATACTGAAGTTGCAATTAAAACCTGGAATGAAATGAGAGCACAACACTCTGAACTTCACATCTGAACTTCATCTGAACTTCATTAAACGCAAACTTTATCATTTAAAGGACTGAGATGGATCCACTTTAGATGGTTTGTAGTGAGTAAACCTAGATAGAAGGATAAACCATCTGCATGCAGGCAGATTTAGCTGATGTCAAAGCCTTATATGGTGAATACTGAGAGTATGGCTTTTATGTTTTGCATAAATTCACATTGAAAGTGTCATATCACCTGCTGCCAACTAAAAATCCCGATCAGTAGTTAATCTGTAACAACCAAAGCAAAAGGCTCTAATTAATATATGCTCCAGATTTACAGATTATGCAGGGTTCATGTTGAGAGATAATGGCCAGCTTTGAGTTCAGCATTGTCCTGTGGACCTGCTCCTTATCCTCAGCTTACTCAGCTGCGAGCTTTGCAAGCGAAGTGCAGCCTCATCACCCGCTTTGATAACGAGCCTGATGAGCTGCACGTGAGCGCCATCTGCTGGACGGAGACAGAAATCAAGGCGCAGGAGAGCTGTGTGCGGATACGACTGCATGCAGGACAGGTTATTTTGAATTTCTCTTATCTGTATTGTTTTCATGTCTTCTGCATTAACTGCAGCCTAAAATGGTCTGCTAGTACTAGTTGGTTGGAGTTGTCTAGTTGTTTGGGGGAAGATGCCCCCCACCTCAGTGTTTTCTTAAAATCTCCTGTTAATTTATTAAGTGGTTTTAATCTCCTTTTATTTAAATATGTTAAATATTATGTTGAATATCAAAGGCTTTTGTGTCTATTTGCTAATGATGTATGCCTAATTGTGGACATTTTTTTTTCTAAATCTAAATCTAATACATATACAGTATATATATGTACACACACACACACACACAAAGAAACAGCAAGTAACACATTGAATTAAGCATGAAACTTTGAAGTAGAAAGACTGAAATAGTATTTTCTTGTAAAACATTCTTCTTCGGCTGCTGCTGAACAGAAAAGAAGCTGTTCTATTGTTTAAGAAAATATACAGTTTCTGGTCCCCATTGACTTCCATAGTATTAAATTTTTTTCAGTGGAAGTCAATGGGGACCAACAAATGTTTGTTTATACATATTCTTTAAAACGTCTTCTGCTGTCTTCAGCAGAACAAAAACAGACAGACTGGTTTAGAATAACGTGAGAGTGAGTAAACGATGACAGAATTTTTGGATGAACTACTCCATCTTTTTCCATCTTACACTATACTTGTCATCCAGCAGAAAACTAGAGCATACAATTAAAATTCAATTTAATATTTATTTATTATGTATTATTTTAAACTATATTTTACATATAGATAAATGTATAGGGCAGTTTAGCACACTTGATAAGCTAACTCATCTTTCAAATAAATCTCTGTACTTGCTTTCTCTTGATTAACTAAAATTATTTGGATGTTCAGGATGTTTCATGTAATATCAGCTAGCATTTCCTCTCATCAGTCAATAAAGAATAATAGTTCTTGAGATGCATCTGAATTCAGCCTTTCCATGCCATTCATCATTAGTACATAGCCTCTTCATTTTATACCACATGCAAGCCACAATTAGTGTCAGCGGAAAACATTGGAGCAGCATTCTACATGCTCCGCTGCACTGTTAGCACACAACTCAATGTCTGTTTCTATTGTGCAGAGTTAAGGCTGACACAGCTCACCATCCCATCCAACAACACATTAAGCAGTCATATTATGTGATTTTTTAACAAATTCTTCAGTTTACTACCATAGTGACAGACACACAACGTTTTTATACACCTATATACTTTCTGTATGTAAATGTGAGGTGAAATTATATTCTGACCTCTTATAGTCTGCGCAACCTCTTCTAAAGTGAGTTACATTGTGGCCCCTTTCTGTAAAAGCCGGTTTGTTGTCATGGACACAGATAATAAAAAAATAAAAAATACTATGATCTGTGTCCATAGCAACTGAGTGATTTTCAGTACAGCCAAAAATGGTTTTAGGGGAAAAGTCTTTTAAGGCAGTACAGGCAGATACGTGGGGTCCTTCCTTCACATCCCAAAAGCCACATCAACATCTAAATGTTAACGAAACCGCCTCAGCGTCACAACATAAAGCTCCAAAATCAGTCTTTGGAAAGAAGCGTCTGATTTACCCTTATGAAATACAGTGGCACATCTCAGTTTGATATATGAACATATATAATATATGACTGCTCATGTGAACGTATGGATGGTGCCATTAAACAGCTACAGCTGCTCGTTCTCCATGCACTATTTTTTCAGCTCAAGGATATCCTGTACAGTGTGCAATCTCTATTATAGAGCAGATGAGTGCTTTGTTTAGAAATAGAAGAAGACATTCTAGAAAAGCCTCTGTATCCCTTGAGAAATAAAGTTGATGACTATTTTTAGAAAGTCAGTGTGCAGCCCCCTGCTGGCAAAGGCGCTGTGCTGCACTGTTGTGCTATAAAAGAGGAGGATGTGTTGCTGAGCGAGTAACAGGATTATATCACCACATTATGAGCACCAGATCAGCCAATAAACTGCTGTTGGTGAGTAAACATAGAAGGTGCACAGAAAATATGCACATTTGGATCATGCTTTGCAATGCCAATGCTGTGGGTTTGATTATATGTATATAAAACCTCTGTGCCAAATTAATAAATATAATGTAAAAATCTGGAATGTTAAATTAAATATTAAACATAAATTAAATACAGTTTGCATTAAAGGCATAGTTTGCCAAAATAATAATAATAATAATTTGCTGAAAATTTCTCAGGTCATCCATCCAAGATGTACGACTTTGTTTCTTCCTTGGAAGAGATTTGGAGAAATTTAACATTACATAACTTACTCACTACTCCTCTGCGGTGAATTGTTGCCGTCAGAATAAGATTAATACCCAAGTACTGTAGTAATTTACAAGCTGAGTATTTGTAAACATGCCCTGTTTATGTTATATGGTATAATAAAGCCTACAGTACAATATTTTATGTATCCTCCGCAACCCCCTCGTCTGCCATCAAGCAGCCCCACAAAGGCATATTTAGAAAGAATTACCTGATGTCTGTAAGAAGGCTCAATCAAGGCCCTTCACCATTGACCAGCTCTTGTCTTTACAAGACAATAGAGTGTGTAAATCTCCTTCTACCCATCGTACAATCATCTCTCACTATGACACTATTAGCCCATGGACCTTAGTGGCTATTTCTAATGCTTTTTTTTTCAATTAGAGCTGGCTCTCAGGAGATTGTGGTGTGAGTGTTTGTTGAATCCAGAACATTATGTACAGATAAGTGTGTTTTATCTGCCAGAGAGCATGATGGTTAATTGGGAAATTGTAAAATTGGACATGAATTGAAAGCAATGGATGTTGAGATCACACAATAGTTATCAAAAATGAGGGCATCAGTCACAACACTGTGAACAGCTTTCACTGGGGCGGCACCCTGACGTACAAAAGCTAAAGGGTGCATACCTATTTATCCCTTAATGGTACATGTGTGTACTTAAATAGTTGACCTACTTTAAAAGTGCATATTAGTACCTTTTAAAGGGTACTGTCCCAGTGACAACTTGTTTCTTAGTTTTCCCTTCATTGTGTGTTATCTACAAACAATGATTGGCAAAACTTCTTGCTTATAATAATATATGTTTTTTAATGTTGAAAAAAAAAAGAATTAAAAATAGCATCGCTGATATCAACTAAATTGTCAGTAAAATGAAAAAAAAAAAAATTTGCATAAAAAATCAGTAAAAAGCCACAAAGAGCTACTATACTGTAAATCGAAATTTTTGCTTGCAAAATGAAAGAATTTAACAAGATTAATTTAATCTGATTCTTTCACCTATCACTGAATCGCTTCATAGAGACTATTCATTTAAACAATTCAGATAAAAAAAATAATATGGCAGATTAAATTAACTGCTTGCTATCTTTTTTTTTCCAAAATATATAGGAATATATTTTATAATTATTTATAAAACATATACACCCAAACTTAAATATATATATATTTTTTTTCACAGTTATACCATAGAAGAACCATTCTGGGTTTCCTAAAGAACCTTTTACTGAACCATTTATTTTTCTTTCATAATGAAGAACCTTTTGTGAAACACATGGAACCATTGATCCCTTTCAAAGAACCTTTATTTGTAAAAGTGTAATGTATATGTTGTTAATGTTAACATTTGATTTATATGTAGTATTAATCTAAATTGATCTGATTAAATGTGGTTTTATATGCTTGTAGTAGACCTTTGCTTTATAAGTCAAACAAATACTGGCAAAACCTTTTCCCATTGTAAAAAAATAAATTTGAGTCAAAAGTCAAATGTTTATTTGCTGCCTTTCTCCACGAACATCATCTTCCTCTTTTGCCTTACAGGAACACAGACACTGAGATCCAGCTGATAATATGCCCATTCCACCAAGACCGCACATCTCACACCTCATACTCTCATTGCTATGTCACACACACCACCCCCGCCTTCTGTGGCGCTGCCTGCGCGCTGAAGACTCCAGTAATATGACAGTGGGAATGCAGAGCCCAGCTAATCCCAGGAGAGAGCGCCGCAATGCAGTGGAGATGCTTTAGCAGATCTCCCCTCATCCGTGTGAGTGCCACTGGCAGCTGGTGTGGAGAAGAAAGCCGGAACTGGATCAAGAGCGGGCCGCCCCTGTTTTCTTTAGCTTGACACTTTCACACCGGGCTGAGAGGAACTGGACTAAGATAACCAGTGTGTGCAATGCCCACAGACACAGAGCGAGGGGACGCCCTCCCTGTCCTTCTGACTTTACTGTGCAGACGCGTCACTGTGGATCAGGATCACGAGGGGCGGCCACGCAGAAAAGCTGCACAGAGCTGGTCTTTGCAGTGTTAAGGGCAAATTAACTTCAACTCAGCTAATTTACCAAGTCCCTGAGATGCACTGACTCAGGGCCATTATATGAAAGGTTTTTCAGTTTCAGACACTGATTTTTAAAAGTAAAATAAATAATAAATAATGCCATGTTTAAATGAACATCAAAAATTATGCAATAATAATATTATTATAGTTATTATTAACTTATTATCAATATGTATTTGGATATATTGTAATCATGCAGAATTATCTGGCAGATTTCTATAACATTCCAAGCTGGTACTGATACTACAAAATTCGTTTTTGCTCTCAGAATTATAATATAGAGTAACAATGACATTAAAAGACTCTGCCCTACAAACTTGTAAAGACATGTAACTTGTAACATGTAACAAGCCTTTAAAAAAAAGAGAAAAAAGAAAAACTGATGCACATGAACAGACCTACAATAATCTCTGCTCACTGTATTGCAGTCATACTTGTGGATATTTATACTGTACTGTTAGAAGTCTCAGTATAACCTATATTTAACATTCCACCACCAGCTGGGTCTATAGGCTTGGCTTGTTCCCTGGAAGCCTGCGAACAAACAGGGCTAAACAAGCACACAGACACAAGCAGAAACTGGCAGCCTTCTCACAACAGCAGTATGTGCAAGTGACGGGGATTGCAGGGAAAATGGAAGAGGCATTATGTGGTGGTAAATCCCCACTGATGTGATGCTCAGATAAGTGTCCTAATTCAATGCCAGGCATCTTGAGTCTGTAAAGTTGCATTATCTCAAACTCTGCAAACAATACTTTTAAACAAAACAAAGACAAGAATAAAGACATCTAAACACATTAACCCAGTCCTGACTACCTTTTTTATTTATTTGGTAGTCAGTAGATGACATCGGGACTTTAAAAACTCCTGAAAAAAGAAAGAAAAAAAAAAAGCCATGATTAGACATGTAAAGGCAAAACCAGTGGGATTTTTGTTTTAATCACAAATCTGTTTTATTTTTTTATATATTGTAACAGAATGAATTGATATACCACTTTTTCTTTATGCAAAGTGGTTTGTAAAATAGCTTTAAATTGATTTTTCCATTATATACAATATATAAACTGTATCTAATTAGCATATTTGTGTGTTTTTGGTTAATATTGATTAGTGCAATAATGGGTGTAACAATTGGGATGGTTTTCATAATAACATCTAATATTTCACAGGATTATTGATATATAATTTTACCCCCATTCATTTGTTGTGTCTCCCAAAATGTGTAATAAACATTTTTTTTAGGTCCTAGTGTCCTCTACAGTGGACATTGACAGTATGAAATCGATGTCCTGTTTCATAACAGAAAGTCGTATTTTGATTTGAATATCCATAACATTTTCCTCAAATGTTGATTTATGACAAACCATTAGACAATTTGTCAGATTAAAATGATCATTACAAAATATTTTCATATTTCCATAAGGGTGTTAAATTTAATATCTAAATTAATGTCAGCTATTTTTTAAAGACCAAGTAGAGGGAGTGGTCACGGTGAAACATCCAATCATTTGGTATCTCTGAAAAGCCTGAATGGGAAGTCGTGGCCTAGTGGTGAGAGAGTTTGATTCCTAACCCTAGGGTTGTGGGTTTGAATCTCGGGCCGGCAATACCATGACTTAGGTGTCCCTGAGCAAGGCATCGAACCCCCAACTCCTCCCTGGGTGCCACAGCATAAATGGCTGCCCCTGCTCCAAGTGTGTGTTCACAGTGTGTGTGTGTGTTCACTACTCTGTGTGTGTGCACTTCGGATGGGTTAAATGCAGAGCACAAATTCTGAGTATGGGTCACCATCCTTGGCTGAATGTCACGTCACTTTTTTTCCTGCTTTTTATTAAAATTACCCATTGTTCTGCCATAGTAGCATGCATTTAGATTTAAATAAAATTTGACATAAAGATTCCACATTTTTGCAACAATGCCATGTTTTTACCCGTTAGGGTTACTACAGTAAATCCATGGTAAATGATGGTGATTTGTAGAATGAAAATCTTTCGGTCTGTGAAGTGTTTCTCCTGTTTGTCCAGTGCGGTTTCATCTGGCTTTAAACTGTTTTAAATCATGGAGTCATTCATGTTTTTCAGTGAATTTAAGGGCTGTTAAGTGTAGTGCGTAAACGCATCTGCTCTGGTGAGCTTGCACTTACTCCCTAAGTTTGTCAGATGTTCGTGTTCTCCAGAATGATCCAAAGAGCATTTTGTGCTTCAATGGAAAAAATAACATTTGAACTTTTTTACACAGTTCAGCGTTAAAACTTTACTTATGATCTAATTGTTTTAGCATGCAAACACAATGCCCACTAGGGTTCAAAGTTTTGTGCTTATTTAATACTTTTGACATTAGATTTTCAGTGTGATGTCAGACCACTGACGCACTATCTTTTCTGATTTGATACTGTAAAGCTACTTTGACACAATCTGTATCATTTAAAATCACTGTATAAATAAAGGTGACTTGACTTGACCATTGGACCCTAACGAATCTTATTAAAACCGAACGTTGTGCCACTTTACATTTTGGATGAAATATATATTTTTATTACATGCAAGCCAAAATAATTAAAGGGAGGAACATGGTTTTGAACAATCTTAAGTAGTGCTCTTTTATAGAGACAGCCTGTCTCTGCAGGGCATGGAGATGAAGTCTAAGCTGACAGGTATGTGTGTGCTGGAATGCACAGCTGAACCACACCTGTGTGAATAGCACCTTTTCCAATCCGGCTGCCTGTGTGCTCCTCTCCTAGCCCCCCATTGGCTGGCGTTCTGATGAGCGACTGAAATCCGAATCTCAGTTGTGGACCAATGAGAGCTTAGAGAAAGTGAAATTGGGTCGGGCTAAGGTGACATAAAACTCATCAATGAGGTGTGTCTAAACAACTTTCTCTGTGAGTATTTTCGGGATACTCCCTAGTCAGCAGGTCAGAGGTTTTATGTCTAATGGGAGTGGAAGGTATCAAGATGAGCTCTTTGGACATTTTTTGACATTCTACTGCTGTGAATATACTGGATGGGGAGTTGGACGTACAGAATATGCAGGGGACTCTTCCATCATGGTGAGACTTCGAATTCAGTCGACCACATCTCCTTATCACTTTTCCAGCCCAGCAATCCATTTTGTATCCGTTGGACGGAGAACTGATAAGGGCATGTGCCCGATACTCCCTGCTGGTTCATCTGGGACTTTGTCATATTGTTGTTTGATAACTTTATCCATTTTGTTAATTTGTATGAGTGTGAACAATGGGATCCAAATGGATTTGAGAGATACGAGTGCTGGTTCGTACACCTGAAAGTGTAGTAACACGTATAAACTGAGCAGCCGGAATATCAGGTTTTGTATCTGTTGCAGCCCCGGGGTACGTCTAAGAGTTTTCTTTGAACACTATTGGTTTAAGCTTTTTCTACTTGTACAGAGTAATTCAATCATGGATAATGCATATAAATAAACTCATGAATAAAATATATGTTTGTGTGTGACTGACATAACTGTATGAAATGCAGAGCCGGAAAATGTTGTACAAATAAAAACTTTTTTTTTTTGTTTTTTTTTTTGCTTTTGATTTATTTAGGATGTGTTTGGTGAGTGATTTAACGGTAAACACTGTTAACAAACAAATGTTGTGTTTGCTAGTTATGGCAAAATAGCATTCTTTTTCCCCACATCAATGAGGTTACTTAAACTAAAATAATTTCTTTATTTATACAGTTTTATTTCTACAATAAAAATATACCAAAAGAATCATTGAAAATAAAATTGCACCTGCAGTCTTTTTCAATCTTCAAGTGCTTTACAATGTCAATTATTGATTCACAAAGCTAAGCTCTATCAGTACCACCAGAGGGTATTGTCTCTCCATTTTCAAACTTCCCCTCGGTTCTCATCACAACAACTCAAATTATGGCTTGATGGGTGCATGAAATCAAAATGAAGAGAGGGACATAGGTTTGCAGAGAGTTGTTCAATTGTATTTTCAACGACGCAAAATGATGATGTTTGATAACATTATAAGAGGCCTGTGATTGACATTGTTAGCATGTGTAGAGCAGAGGACGAGTACTGGCCATTTTTGGAAGATTAAAAGTAAGTATGCTTTTTGACCTTGTGTTATCCATAACCTCTTCACCCAGCCTCATTGTTTTCTTAACCCCTTTTTGTCACTATTTAACCAATCTAGTAAACAGGCATTCTGGCAGATCAATTGGTTGCAGTGTTTTTTTTTTTTTTTGTAATATAAGCAACAACAAATAAATAAATACAAAAGTCATGATAAGTTGTATGATCAGATAGATAGAAAGATAGATTAGTGGTCATAGTTTGGGCATCACAGCAATCATGTCATTATTTAAATCCTGTTATTGCATTTATTTCCAAATAAATAAATAAAAAAGAAAAGGATAGGCCTACTGTATTTATATGCCTCCATGCCAAACAAGCTTATAAATCAAACTGAATTATCTTTTCTTTTCTTTTTTCTTTTTTTGTAAAAAAAAAATAAGAAATCTAAAATAGCAGATAGTTTTGTGTGATGGGTAGGTTTAGGGTAAGGAGATAGATAAAACAGTTTGTACAGTATAAAAACCATTAAAAGAAAATTAAACCCAACATGTGAGTGTGTGGACATAATGCTATAGCATTACTTAATGCAGTCCTGTGGGTTCAAAGCTAATATTTGTTTTCTGTCTTCCATTGCAGACATAGAATTACATGTAAAACATGTAGCTGGAATAACTCCCAAACTTTTGGACAATAAACAATTTTTGCCTTGCCTTTACTGTAACCATAGAAACAGCATTACTCATGGTGTCCTCATCATGTTAAGTTTGTTTGGTCTAACACAGTTCATCTCCAAACCTATAAACAAATGCTGCTGCACCATTCAACAACAAGCAAGTGTCCTAAGTAACTGGACATACAGTAATCTCAGGCGCTGCGAATAGCCTAATCTTAATTTTCTAGGTTGAACCCCCATTTCATTTTTAATTAGACAGTTTGATGAGACATAACGACAGACGTTCTGAATGCAAATAGCTAGCAGGCTTTAGTTTACATAACAGCCAGACGATTTGCAACTTGACAGTTGGTTTGAGTTCAACTTTAAACTGAAATGTTTGTTGTACAAAAAAATAAATAAAATGTAATCAATCTCATCATGTTACAGAACTTTATAAAATGTAAAGCTCTCTCAGTCAATTGTTAAGGGTAATTAACCTGTATGCTTTATTCTTATTAATAATAATAAATTAAATAAAAAATTAAAGTTAAGTGAGTGGAATCCTCTGTTGTAAATATATCATTGCCGTGACAGCTGTACACTTTTGATTTGTTGCTGCGGTAAAGCAATCCCCTCTTTTTGCAGAATTTCGTACCACTTCATCCAAACAGATATTTTGTAGGGAAAACATGGAAGAGAAACAGATGCCAGTATCAGAATTATTCTTAAACTGATATCCCACGGTAATATTAATAATAATAATAATATAAATAATAAATATGTAGTTGCTTTATAACTTTACAAAAATAAGGATTTTTTTCAAACTAATTTTACAAACGCTCCTTTTGGCTCCATCAACATCAACTGAAAGCTATTTCAAAATAAAAGATCCAACATAATATAGGCTACTTTTAACTTTAAGTTGAACTTATCTGTTGAGAAAAAAATCTGCAAACACTTGGTAGCCAGGAAATTCCTCCACCTTTTAAAAACACGACCAGGCCTTACTGGTACACCGTTTTCCTTCTTTGTGTATTTTGGCAAGTCTCTGAATTGTGCCTCGCACTTCTGTAACGAAATCTTAGCGTATTTTCTTACACCCTGTGGCTACAAACTGGCTATTGGCTAACTATGCAAATACATGTTGACAAGCATGTGTGAGATCATATATGCAATAATTGAAACAGAGAGAGAGAGAGAGAGAGAGAGAGAGAGAGAGAGAGAGAGAGAGAGAGAGAGAGAGAGAGAGAGAGAGAGAGACCTCAAGTGCCTACCATTTGAATGGCTTTAAAGACTTTCTCCGGTGCCTACACACTCATCGATAGGTTGATTGGCGACCTCTTGTGGTGATAGTGGGATACAACTCCAGTGACCAAGACTGTAATTCACTGTCTTAATTATAGATGCAAGCATAGAGAGCTGTCACCATGACAACGGAAAGCTAAGAAAAATCTAGGATATGGTAATCAACTCCAAAAAAAAGTGTTGAGGGCTGGGGTAACATTATTATATACATGGGTTGAGAGAGATTATGAAATGAATAAATTAAAGATGGGCTATTTGGTGGATGTCAGGTGTGGCTGTTCATATGAAAAAAACAGAGCACACAGAAGAATTACACAGCGGCATATTCAATTTCACCTCAAATTACACTGAAGAAAGTAAAACTACCTGCATGTTCTTATTATGAAGACATCTAAGCCCTTTTATTTTTATTTTTTTATTAATTTCTAATTATCTATACACAATAAAAACGAGGCCAGTTGCATAAACCTGTATAGACTAGCAGTCAGCCAATAACTAATTAATTTTATTTTTGGATTAAATTTAGACTAATCTATGCTTTATATAATAATAATAATAATTTTATATATATATAGATATATATATAGATATAGAAAAATCAGATGACTAACTTGTTAGACTATAGTCTTAACCTTTTATGTAACCGGTCCCTGTTCATTTAAGAGAAAATGTTACTATCTAAAACCACCCATACTGATTTGAGTTTGTTTTTATGCATTTAATTTCACACCCAGAATGCATTAAAAAAGGTAAATATGTACAATATAAACCTTTTCAGAAAACTCCCCACTCCAGTCTGCTCCATAACAGGTAAATTTTGCAGGTCACACAAGTTCACAATCATAAGCCAGAAATTTGCTCTCCTGCTCATCTATTCACATCGATCACAGAGCCAAAGAACATGTGCCACTAAATCAGCTCGTGGCCTGGGGGTGTGATTAATATCAGTGCAAAACTGAATTACTTTCATTAGTACAAACTAAGTAAATTAGGCTTTAACAGCTGTGGGAGAAAGAGTCTGTTCACAGAGAATACTATTACACTATTATATTTCAACTTTCAATAACACACTGCAGTACAGACTCTAAATTCAAATTGAATGAGCCATGTCTGAAACTGTAAAATTACTAAAAACACATCTCTGTAACTGTACATTATATATAAATGTGCAAAGTGGTTTTGATTTGCCTCTAACATTTTTTAAATAAAATGCTTTAATGATTTAAAAAAAAGAAAGAAAATAAAGTATGCTCATCAAGCCTGCATTTATTTGATCAAAATACCTTAAAAAATTATTATTGTGAAATATTAGAACAATCTATCATAACTATTTTCTATTTTAATATATCTTAAGTGTAATTTATTACTGCATGTCAAAGTTAAAATTTCCACAGCCATTACACCGGTAATTAAGAAACAAAATTAATTAGAATTTTTTTTTTAACAATGTAAAAGTGACTTTCACTTTCATTTTACATTAAATTGTCACTTTCAATCAATTGAGTGGGTTCTTGCTGAATAATAGTGTGTGTGTATATATATATATATATATATATATATATATATATATATATATATATATATATATATATATATATATATATATATATATATATACAATAAAAAATAAATTAAATATGCTAAAATAAAATGAGAAATAACACATACACACACTTATGTATATATATATATATATATATATATATATATATATATATATATATATATATATATATATATATATATATATATATATATATGTGTGTGTGTGTGTGTGTGTGTTAATTCTCATTTTATTTTAGCATTACAGTAAGCATTGGTGTCTTGTACCACTTTTTTTTTTTTTATCTAATATTTTGCATAATATTTTTTTCTTGCTATATTGTGAATTCAAAATAATAATGAACACATATTTACTGGAAAATCATGGCTTTATTGATCAGTTATGAGTTTCACCATATTCTTTCTGATACTTTCAATTCTACAACAAGACACTTTTGTTAACTCAACGAATCTTCATCTATGTTAGTCAGCTGAATAATATCATCTTATCTCAAATCAGCAGCATTTACAACAACACTATAGAATACATCACAGAAAAACAAACATTTAAACTGTTATTGCATAAAAAAGGACGTAGGAGATCAATGAACCTTACCAGTACTGGCCTGTAAAGTGTGTTAAGAGCCCTAAGAACACCACTAACCTTTGCTAACAGCATGGCCTCTTGTGTCTTACTGCTTTATTTTCACTTTGACAATCACCAATCTCCACATGCTCTTACATTTTACTTTAGAAAGGCTCCTTAAATTTGATCTAGGTCTGCTCAATTCATAATTCACAACAGTTCCTGCATTATCATACCAGCGGGCACAGATATTAAAACCAGTGAACCAAATCAAGCTCTGAATGAGCCTTATTAAAATGACAAAAATCAAGAAGCAGCACGAGTTGCTTACATTTGTGCACAAACTCAGCTCAACAGGCCCGGCGTCATCCCCATACTAATGAGTCACGCTCTGCCATGCTGCTTTTTCTTGCCGAACTTCCTAGCTCCTTCTGTCCTGAATCAGATCAGCTAAATGGAGAAAGTGGGGGAGGTTTATCCGAACCACAGGATGTGACAAGGCCCACTTTTTCCTCTCTGCCCCCTTCCCATTTGCTCAATGAATGTTGAAAAGGGGGAGCGCAGTGCTCCTCTAATGACCATTATTAGCTTGTTTAGCCGATTGATTGGTACAGAGTATGAGTGTCTGCTCGGCCCAAGACAGACTGCAGAGTGTTGGCGGCAAAAGCGACAGCTTCGCAGTGACTTTAGAGTGAAGTTGATTGCGAATGGAAAGTCCTCAAGCCTCAGTTCGATCTTTAATCAATCGCAGCCTTCTGAGTCCTAACCATGACCATTAAGAGAAACGCGGAGCAGAGAAACCACAGACAGAGCAACACAACAGCATTTCCTCTCTCTCCAGCAAACACAGACACAGCCGTTTCTGACCTTTTACAAGCCCCAAGCACCAATCAATTGACCTTTAGCAGCGCACTAGACGTACACAAGATACATGCAAAGTGCTAAAATTCCTATGGAGACGATAAGTATAGAACAGAGTTATCAGTGTCAATTGCCAATCTGTCTTCACTTCAGCATTTATAATTATGTCTACATACCATTTATGCCCTGTATACTACTGTGCTAATCAGAAATGGACCTATCAGGGCAAATCATCAGATAATATGCAGTTATAGCTTGTCACTAGTCTTTAGATAGGTTGAGATAAAAGCCGAGACAGTAATATTGTAACAGACAAAAGCATATCATGTGAATGTCAAATACTATTCCATCACTGTTCGGGATCAGTGAGCCACAGAGAGCAAAGATCAATATGAGTATTGAGAGGACTCATCATCATTTTATAGTGTCCAGACATGAAAAAAAAAATCAATGTCAAAGCTTTTGTTTGGACATGTTGTTTCTTATTCTGAGGACAATCAAAATAGCTCTTGGTGTGTTTTTCATTTGTCTATGCAATTCCATGAGGTGTTGATCAAATCCATAAAAAAAGAAGCAAATCCCAAATAAAGTTCTCTATAAAATGAGTATGACATCTTTTCTGCTACCAAGACAGCTCTGGAGAAAATAAATGGATGAATGTTGCAACTTTCAGTACTTCCAATGACTTTTTGTTCTAGCAGTTCTTTTGAATGTTCTGTTCTTCAAAGAATAAAAATGTATCAAGGTTTCCAAAAAAATTATAATATACACTACCAGTCAAACGTTTTTGAACATTTATAATGATTAACAAGTTGTAATGATTTTAAAGAAACCTCTTCTGCTCACCAAGCCTGCATTTTTTCAGCAAAAACAGTACACATTTGAAATATTTTTATAATATTAAATAACTGTTTTCTATTTGAATATGTTTTAAAATGTAATTCATTCTTGTGATTTCAAAGCTGAATTTTTAGCATCATTCCTCCGGCCTTCAGTGTTACATGATCCTTCAGAAATCATTCTAATATTCTGATTTGCTGTTCAAAAAAACATTTATTATTATTATAATTATGTTGAAAACAGCTAAGCATAATTGTTTGAGGTTTATTTGATGAATAGAGAGAGAGAGAAAAAACCCACTATGTAGTATTCCTTCATATTAAAACTTAAAAATTAACTTTTCTAAATGAGTAGATGATGTCACATGAACCAGTTTACCTGACTTTACCTCAAAAGACACAAAAAGGCTCAAGATGACATAATTTTCCTCTGGTCATGTGGCTTTGCAGACGAAATGCATTAAAGGGATGGCCTGAAAATATCTTTGATGTGTGACAAAATGAGTCTTTTCATGTCTCTTTTCGGATGTTCTTCTTGATCCTTTTTCTGCCTTGAGAAAGGACACATGCTGTTTGAGGGATGACAATATTTGATTAGAACACAGTGGGCTAGACATGGAAAAATGTCACTTGAGTAGCTGGGAAGATGCTAGGGTGGGCAGACTTGTTAGAAGACAGTCCTAGGTGGATGAAATTTGTGGCACGGTAGATTTTTTGATGTTTGTGACAATTGTGGTCCCTTCCAAACCTTTCAACAATCATTGGTCAAGAATCCCCAGTCCTTCCTTTTCTGGACGTCTTTCTGAGGACATCGCCTTCTCCACTCTCACTGGCCATCTCTGTATGAGAGGAAAGATCCTAAAAGAGAACAAAAGGCTTATATTATTTTGAAAGTCAGAATGAAATGGTCGGGATAAAGCATCTTACGTTTATGGCTAAGAGAAAGAAGGTAGCTCTAAGTTGCATCCGGATGACAAAGCAGCACATTCAAAGGGAAGGGGATTCATGGTGTCACAATGAGAAAAGAGGGCCCTTATTGCATAGGAAACCAAACTGTCTGTCAATCTCACTGACTTTCAAAAGACACAGACATCAAAAGCCAATAGCATCTGTAAAAAAAAAAAAAAAACTCATGGCACACACTGCATCCCTCCAAAATACATAAGCGTGTTTACAAGCATTACGCTTAATAACGTAATGTACAGTCATTTTTTTTTTTTTTTTTTTTTTAAAGAAGCTTTGGTTTAAAGTTAAACCGCCTTATCAATGGCTTTGTGTCTAACAAACATGCCCTTTTTGCTTCAGAATTAATTAACTGATTGATTGGAGATTATTGTGATGTTACTATCAGCTGTTAGGACTCTCATTCTGACAGCACCCATTCACTTCAGAGGATCCATTGGTGAGCAATTAGTGATGTAATGTTACATTTCTCCAAATCTTTTCTGATGAAGATTCAAACATGAGTGTGAGTACATTTTTAGCTCATTTTCATTTTTGGCTGAACTTTTAACAATGCAAATAAGATACCTAATATTCGCATCTCATTTATTACTATATTAGTCATAAACCAAATGTGTAACAATAACAGTAACATTAAGCAAAAGAAAAATGCTCTCTGCGGAGTGATTCGCAAATATATCAACTGATAGAAACGCCACTCTAGACATTATACGTAAAAGTGCATCTGAACATCCAAGAAGAAGAAAAGATCGTGTGATTACAAAGAGAGTCTCATCAATGAAAAATACTTAGTGCTATTAAATAAATTTGTCTGTTTTTTTTTTTTTTTTTTCATATGCTTCACAAGAAAGTCTAGGTAAATAATTGACTAATAGAGTGTGCAGAGCTCTTGAGTTAAGAACAGTCTGTTCCTACTCCTCTTGTCAGTAAATAAGGACTTGATTGGTTGATTTGTGAGTCCCTCACAAACATCTTTAAGTGAGAGACACACACAAAAGAAAGAAACATAGATGAAGATCACATTTGTTCAGTTATTAGGACAACAGCATATGAATTTGCATGCATGGAACCGATTTACCCCTTACGCTTGCCAACATATTTAAATCATTTATAACTGTTAACTCAAGTAGGTCGAAATTAAAACCATTCTTTTATTCACTCTTTTCTCTACAACAGGTGATGATACTGTTTGCTGCAACAAGGCATCCCTGAAGAAAAAAGATAAATGATGACATTTGGAGACAACAACATTGCAAAATAGCTTATCCATGTGCAGACACCCTCAACCTTTGAGCATAACATTATAATAAATGCCTGGCTCTGAACGCTATATAATAAGTTAAATATAGTATAATAAGTCTTAAACACTGACTATTTGAATGTGTTACCAGACAAGATGGCATCACCTCTACAGTACAAAATCCTTTCTCAGTTCGACACGAGAGTCAGACTTTCATTTTCTAAGCTGTTCGGAATGAATTCGTAGAAAAGAAATGAAACACCTATCCTCGATGCATTAAAATATCAGCGAGACGAACTATGACGGTTCAAGAGGCATCCACTCAAAGTTAATTGAGGAACTGAGTGACATTTACCTGTGCGTCATGCAGTGATCAAATGAGACATGAAAAGCTAAAGAATGTGCTGTTATTACAGCCTAGACAGGGCACAAAGGCAGGACAATAATTAAAGTTCTTTCAGCCTGGTATGAGGCCGTTTTTACCCCGTCTATTGTATAAAACCTGAGTAATTCAGTGGAAGATTCCCGTTAGTCTGGCGTATCGGTGGTTTAAACACAGAAGCGATGTTTTCTCCATCCCTGCTCAATCACATTAGCTGGCAGTAAATAGTCGGGTAGTGCTTATCTGTCAGCCTTTCATGACATGTTATTGAACAGACGCTCCCTGCTCAAAGCAATCTGATGTGTCTCATCAGATTGGCTCAAAAATGATGCCCATGTAAATCAAACGGTCGTCGTCTGCAATCGTCATTTTCTTTTACTTAGCATGTCTAATAGATGTGCGTTCATGAGCTGGACAAGACACGGTGCCTCTATCATTATATCAACCATATTTAATTGTGATAGCTACCTAGATCATAGCGATAAAGGACAATACAAATGAAATAGGATATGTAAATGTTTAAATCGACACAAATTATTCTTTTGTCCTGTGGTGAAAAGTGAAAAAGGCCTTTGCATTGTATGACATTCACTTCTTAGTAAAAAAATAAAATTCTGAGATGCTTCATAAAAGACAGGCTCTATTAGTAGCGATTGAGGGACTATACAGTCATTATCACCATGGCAATGGAGTTATAAACCAGGCTGCTCTATGTTCATCCCTATTTATAAACTGGCATCTTCCTTTACCTCACACAGTCACTTTAGGCATTTGCACAACTATGGTTAATGCGCTTAAGGACACATTTTCAATGTAAAATTTTGCATTTCAACATTAATTGTCATATGAACAATAATATTTTGTGCTATCAGTGTTGTGGTTTAAAAAACAGTACATCAGCTTCCCTCATTAATGTTTTCATAGTCGTTCTGCCTTGCCAGACTTTTTGATTAGCACTGATGTTCAGATTGAACTATTACTGATTCTTGAACAACGTAAGCCACATTCATGAGTAAACTTTTAAAATGGACTAGTCTACAATATCATCATGGGCAAGATGTAATCACTTAACAGATCTGGTGCAAATTATTTGTTGATTAATCAAAGATGTCTCATTTGGAAGGAGCTTAAAGCAGCACGATTGGCGTCATCAGTCAAGGAATGTATGGAAAACTGCAATCGCAGTGGATGTGATTTCTAGAATACTCAAAGCTAATGAGTTTTGTGGCGATGAGAGAATAGATGATGCGAGAACACACTTATTTGGTCATCTGCATGATTCAATCTTAGAAATTATTCAATCTCTAAGAAATGCACTGTGAGTTACTGTGAAAAACCTGAGTCATTTTTCATTTCTGAAAATATGCAGTGTAAAGACAAGACATTCATTATTCAATTCACATCTCAATTGTGTGGGGGCAGGACCTAAAAAGCGATCTTAACAAAAGTTACATTTGTTGAGTGGCTTAATATTAGATAATATTACATAAAAAAAACATTGCATATTACAAATAAAATGTACATAATGTAATTAAAGGGTTAGTTCACCCAAAAATGAAAATTAGCCTGTTTTTTACTCTCCCTCAAGCCATTCTATGTGTATATGACTTTCGTTTTTTCAGACAAATTCAGTCTGAGTTATATTAACCCTTGTGGGTTGTTGGGGACGTTTTCGTCCACTAGGGGGTAAAGTTGAGTCTTATTTTGGCCACAACTTTCTCTGTGTTTGAGCTAATGGAATGATTTTTGGTGACAAATCTTATTTTGACCCATATTTTGGGAAAATGCTTTGAATTTTTTTTAAACTCAACAGTACACTGTGGGCAAATTCACTAACCTTTCGAGTTGTTCGTGGATGAAAACATCCACTAAATTAAATTGCTGTAAAAATGTACCAGATAAATATTTTTTTCAATTTTTTTTTGCATAAATCTGTTAATCAACTTCAGTCCTGATCAAAACTACCAAATGTTAAAAAAAATTCCAAGATTTTAACTTTTTAATTACCAAGTTCATAAATGATGTCACTGATTTGGGGGAAAAAAACACACAAAATTACATATTTTCAATATAAAAAGTGATTGTGGACTGGATATATATATATATTTTTTACCTTTTATCACAGTCTTGGGTATGTCAAAGATAAGTAACAAAATTGGCTTTGATGCATTGTTAGTTTTTGTGAAGCATTAGACTTCATTTTTTTCTCCCTAATTAGTTGTTGGTGGCTGTTTTTGCCCCATTGACTTCCATTATAACGACATTTTTTGATTGCAAAGCCATGACACCATATAATCATGCATTCTTTATGTTATATGGAGTTATATGGAGTATAACAGCAGTGTTTGTGTGTGTGTGTGAGATTCTTGATTGTTGGTGGTTTTCCCTGTTGATATAAACACAAAGAAGTCTGGTTTAACTTGGCTTCCTTTGCTCCTGTTAATAAACTTGCGAGACTAGCATATCTCAGAGGCGAGCAAGACACATACGTCCTACGTCATCTGCCGGAATGGCTTCCGTGTTCAACAGATACCAGAAGTGAGAGAAAAATGTTTATTATGTTTAAAATATGGTTCTTTTTTTCTTACAAAATTGCATGGATTCGCTACAGGAGGCCTTTATATGATCCCGAAAAAAATGAATCACGGGTTTCACCTTGATAATAAGAAATGTTTCTTGAAGACCATATCAGCATATTAGGAAGATTTCTGAAGGATCATGTGACACTGAAGACTGGAGTAATGAAGCTGAAAATTCAGCTTTGACATCACAGGAATAAATTACAGTTTTTTAATATCTCAAAATAGAAAACAGCAATTTTAAATTGTAATAATGTCACAATTTACTGCGTTTTCAATCAAATAAATGCAGCCTTGGTGAACATAAGAGACCCTGACATTGTGAATAGTGTAGTATAACTCACTCATGTACCTACAGCATCCATCATTACTTCACTTTCTTTTTTCTCTTTTTAAAATAAGAGGGTCAGTTCAGTACTTGGACAACGGGGTTTAAAGAGAGCAGCCAAACCCACCGCATCAGGGAAAGCAGCAGGAGTCACTCGGGAACTCAGCATGGAGACTTTATTTATTTAGGCCACTCTTCCTCCATCTGGGGCTCCTGCTAAAGGTGTTACAGAAACAGCACATCTGCCTAGCACCACAGCACCAGCCCAGCCAGTGGATGTAAGTACAATGTCAGCAAAAGCCTGGGATAATGAGGATATGAGAAGGATATGGTAATATGTCTTCGAGTACTGTTTGATGATGACAGGTTATGTACAAAAACGTTGCTATAATAAATGGTGGGTGATAAAATCTTCTTTTGTGACATGCCACGAAGCAGGCATTTTCATAAAGATATCATTCATGATTATTCCAAGGTGCCAGATCTTAAATACTGCTCTTGAGAACACTGGCCCACATCCATCCACAAGATAATAAAGGAATATTTGAACAATGAATGAAAATTCTGTCTTTATTTACTCACCTTCATGTCATTTCAAACCCATATGCTGTCATTATTTTCTGTGGAACACAAAAGAAGACATTTTAGAATAATTAATGACAGTTCATGTCTGTGAAGAAAACAGCAAAAAACACCATACAAATCATAAAAGTGATCTATATGGCTTATGCATATATTAATAATGATATAATATTAATAATTTTCTGATACCATTCTGAAAGTTTCTTGCAAGAACAAATCAATTTTCACTATAATTCACAAATCTTGACAGATTAACCTGCTCTAAAAATAGAGCCTTGCATTTGTTAACTACATCTGGTCAAAACACAGTACAAAATAAAGTAATGTTGTACAGTTTAAAATAATTGCTTTATATTTCAATTTACATAATTTATTTTTGTGATGGGAAAGCTGATTTTCTTTTTTTAGTGTCACATGATATTTCAGAAATCATTCTAGAATATAACCAACGGTGAAAACATAATAGTTTTGTGGAAAACGTTCTCGGAAATTCCTTGAATAGAACATTCAAAAGAATACAATAGAAACAGATCCGAGGTTTCGTTTATTTATTTATTTGTTTGTAATAGTGTAGCAGTTTGCTGAATAAAGGTATTCATTTCTTTAAAATAATTACATATATAGTATTTTACTGACCCCAAACCTTTGAACAGTAGTGTACTTGTTAATAGTTCACCCAAAAATTGTGTCATCATTTACTTACCCTCATGTCGTTCCAAACCTGTATGAGGTTTTTTTCTCATGTTGAACACAAAAAATATATATTTTAAATAATTTTGAAGAACCAAACTGTTTTTGGTCCTCAATGATTTCTGTATAGGGAGATAAATACTATGGAAAGTCAATGGGGACCAACTTACAAAAGAAACTCATACAGGATTGGAATGACATGAGGGTAAATGATGACAAAATGTTCATTTTTGGGTAAAATATCCCTTTAAGCTTGAGCTAAAATATTTTGTGTGTGTGTGTGTTCAAACACCGTTTGCCAGTTTTTCAGGGCTGTATAACAAGATGTTATTGAGTGTTGGTGTTACTGTACAACAGGAACTGGAACTGAAAGACTTTTTCAAAACATAATGTCCTCATCGCACACTGAGGCATTCAGATTCACACAGAACACAGCAACCTGTCATGACCTCCTCCAGCATTAACCTGGTTTTCCCAGAAGGGTTTCCATTCAAGTGCAAACCAGGCCCAAACTTGCTTAGCTTCAATTTTCTGCTTCACTCATTATATTCCATTAAACTAAATGCCATCAAAGAGATCTCCACTTCAGCTTGAGAAGCCATCCTTTGCTTGTGGCCAACCTCACAAGGCTGTGGCATTTGCAGAATGGATTTAGGTAAATTCTTTCAAGTGCTCCACACTCAGAGATTTGAATTCAGACGTCAGACTTCTAAAAGATCAGAGATTGGAAATGGGCTGCATCTTTTCTTCTACATTGGTTTAGTGAATGTTTTAGAAACCGAAAATGAATATTTTGAACATACTTCTAGATAAATGGATGCCTTTATTTGAATTGGAACCACGTCCATACTGTCTGTTCTGTTGTACACCTTATGTAGCGTCTGAATAATCATGATTTAATTCCCCCAGCATTAATATTCATAGAGTTCATCCTTTAGTTAAGAGTTGAGAGGGAGCTGATGAGGTCATTGGTGTGTGTCGACGAGTGTGTGTGTGAGTATGTCATCCCCGGCTGTCAAGTGCAGTCATTCTATGTAATTAGATCTCAGGTAGACTCGGAGACAGACGCATAACTCCAAGGAAAAGCCTGACGACATGCCAGAAATAGCACCCATCACCCTTCACAGACAGCCATTGTCCATACCTACCTTTTTTTTTTTTTCTCTCTTCTACTTCCCCTTCACAAGCAACACCTTTAACATCAAATATAAGACTCTAGCTGTGTTCTAATTCACAGGGTCCCTACGTAGTGTTCCCCGCTGCTCACACACTGAGCAATATCTGTAAAAGTTCACTTCAATTTCAAAGGAGTTTTGTGTATGATCACACCATGTTCTTATGTAAATAAATATGCTCTAGTAAAAAAGTAATACATTTAAAATACATTTATTTCATACTAAGTATAGTTCAAATATTAAACAAATTTACTGAGATATCACTCCAGACTTACTGATAAAAAAACTAGAATTAAATCTTATTTGGAGAACACAAATGCACAATGGAATACATAAATATGTAAATATATTTGTAGTATACTTAGCATGAAATAAATGTATCTTAAATATATTTGAGTATATTTATTTTTCCTTAGGGTAAATATTATATAAATTAGCTATTAATTACATATAAATGTACACAATGCACCCATGTGTACTTAAATAAAATGTGTATGATTACATAATTAGTATTTTGTGGAAATTATTAGTATTTTTTTTTAGGATCTTTTGATGAACGGAAAGTTTATAATGACAGCATTTATTTATTTGAATTTTGTTTAACAATATAAGTCCTATTTTTTTTTTTTATCAATGTAATCCTCGCAGGATTTCTGTGTCTGCTTGAGTGATGTTGCCCATTTCTAAACAATAAATACATAAATTATATCTTATCAATATATTAATTATCTATATATAACTCCTAAATATAACTCCTAAATGGAGTTATAATTGAATGATTACAATATTTAATACCAAAATAGCATTTAGTTTATAAATTAACTAAAATTAACATGGTTAGTTTGTTTACACCATGCATATGTTTCTTAACTTCTATATCAATTATATAAATATTTATATCCATGAATAAATTCTTAAATATTTCTAATGATACACGTGTTCTAAATGCCAACCTATTTTGATGATTTTATTTAGAATGTCATGTAAATTGGATGAATCATTTTTGCAGTAGGCCTACCCTCCTAAAAATCATAAAAAGCATAAGTTGTAGCATAAGGTTTGGCTTTTGCATTGGAAATACTCACACACCAGCAAACTGGCATCAACCTGTGAATTTCCTTGGAAAGCTAGCTCTCTGATCGAAATAATCCATCTGTTCCTTCTGTCTTGGACCATGTCTAATTCAAAAGGCCTCAATGCAAACAAAGCTGCAAATCAAGGGCCCTTACATTAAACGTATCACCTCAGGATGAGTCATTATGCATGCACTAGTAACTATTAGGTCTCCTTAAGAAACATGCATTAAGTGATCCGAATGAAGTTGAGTGGAAACAACTCTCTATTGTCTCTCTAGTGTCCCCATATATGCTAAATCTGAAAATCTAATTATAGCACTCTTATCTCATTGCGTCTTGTGTGTTTACATGCTCCTTTCAAATTGACAATGTACCATCTGCATTATTAGCACTGGAAGCATGCTCTTGGACCGCATCCACATCCATCTGTTGTGCACACCCTGGAACACAAATCACTGCAATGTAAAAGTGTTTCTGTGTCAGATGCCAGGCGTAAAATAGCACAAGGCATCGCAGCGAAATATGTTTCTTGTGCGTCCGCTTCTACAGTTGACATGTTGACGTTACATGTGTCAATGTTCACAACATGGTTGTCTTGCGCAATATGGTTAAATCATGCAGGTCTGTTACTAAAATGGATCAAAAAGTTTTCTAAGAACGCAGATAAAAGAAACCAAGGCATGTCATTATACTTATTCAGTGTTTGTGTTTGGATCAAGCTTGTTTTGAGGAGACATCACAGGGGATATTATAATAAAGGTGACTCATCCTTTTGTGATATTGAGATTGCTGTATGCAGAGTCTTCTATAGCTGTGTTTGTGACATGCACAAATGCTCCTCCTCCTAACTTTCTCTATAGGCACACTGAAAACAGAATGTTATACCATGATGGTGCTGCCTCTATTTTCACTTTGCAATTTACTTAGTTCTGCTTCAACAGCCAGCATCCTTACAGAAGATTTCTAGCTTGACCTGTTAATGTATACCCGGCCTCCCTTTCATCCAAGGTTTTGCTGCTTTAGGACAATTAAAACATGATTAGATTTAAAGAGATCACCAGCTTGCTGCTGCATCTTTTTAGGAAACCAGATAAAAATGAGAAAACAAAATAACACTCATCTATCCTTTTGAGAAAACAGTGTTCTTTAAAGTTACAAGGAAATTTACTTCAGTTTTCATTTCCTGTGTTAACAGAAAACAGGAAGTTTGGGAAGAGATTTTTATTTTATTTTATATATATCTCACAATTTTGAGTTTAGGTCTCACAAATAAGATTTTATTTTTTCTTCTCAGAATTGTGAGGTACAAACTCAGAATTGCATGATATAGGAATGTGTAAAATGTAAGATAAAAAGTCACAATTTCCTTTTTGTTATATTCCATAGCAATCATAAAAAAATTAATTGCAAGATATAAACTCATTTCTGAGAAGAAAAACTTGAGAGAAAAGATCAGAATTCTGAGTTTATATATACTGCAATTCTGTTTATATCTAGCAATTTTGACTTTTTCTCAGAATTGTGAGAAACAAAGTTCAAACTGTGAGATAAAAAGTCACAGTAATCTTTATGTATGTATTTATTCATTCATTCATTCTGTGGGATAAATTGGGTTCCACTGATTTGTATAATGATTGAGTAATGATTTATATCAATATCGAGTCTTCAGTGTTTTTGGGTTTGTTTCCTGTGAGAGAAAGTTCACACATTTGACTGGTAGCTGAGCACGCACTGGAATGGAGTGAGTCCGGTGGAAGGTTGACATAGGGAGTTCTGTGCGTACTCTGCCCACCCTAGGAACCTGCCCCCCGGGTGGCCATTGCCAAGCGATGTGTGTGCTGAGTAGATGAGTGGAGTGCGCCGTGTCCTGGTGATGTATTGTAGGCCTGGGGGGCAACCCGGCAGAGTGTTGGTGGAGGGATTTGAGGAGGTCAGTGTCTCAGCTGACCAGGTGATAGGACTGATGATTACCTTATCTGGAAGTATTGTTTCGGGTTTCCCTCAGGAGTGTGACACCGGGACAGAGCGTCGGCCTTGATGTTCTTGGCCCCTGGTCGGTATGAGATGGAAAAATTGAAGTGAGTGAAGAAAAGCACCCAGTGGGCCTGTCTTGGATTTAGCCTCTTAGCCATGCATAGGTATTCTAGATTTTTATGATCCATAAGAACTAGGAAAGGGTGTTTAGCTCCCTCCAACCAATGCCTCGACTCCTCCAGTGCCAGATTGGTGTCTAGTGGCTCTCGGTTGCCGATGTCGTAGTTGAGGCCGGGTTGAGCTTGCAAGAAAAGAAGGTGCATGGGTGGATGCGGATGGGATTCTCCTGCTGCTGGGAAAGGACCGCTTCTACTCCGGTGGTGGAGGCGTTGGTGATACAGGGTTGGTGATGGAGCTGTAATTTTGGATGAATCGGCGGTAGAAGTTAGCAAAGCAGAGGAATCACTGGAGTTCTTTGATGGTGGTAGGAGTGGGCCAGTTCTTGATAGCGTCCACCTTCCCCTCCTCCATCCGGATACCACTTCTGTCGATGTAGTATCCAAGGAACTGCACTGAGGGCTGATTGAAGCAGCATTTCTAGGCTTTGAGGTACAGCTGGAAAGCCCTCAGGCATTGCAGGACCTCTGCAATGTGGTGATGATGATATTCCGTTAAGCTCCGGGAGTAAATGAGGATGTCATCAATGTAGACGAGAACGAACTTGTAGAGGAACTCCTGGAGCACCTTGTGGATAAAGTCCTGGAATATGGAAGGGGTGTTGACTAGCCCATACGGCATCACGAGGTATTCATATTTGCCAGTAGGGGTGATAAAAGCTGTCTTCCACTCACGTATCCGGATGAGGTTGTAATCGCTGCGGAGGTCCAATTTGGTGAAGACAGTGGCACCATGGAGATGTTCCAGGGCAGCAGGGACGAGAGGAAGGGGGTAGTTGATTTTAACTGTTATATTGTTCAGGACACAGTTATCAATGCAGGGCCACACGCCTCCGTCCTTTTTCTTCACAAAGAAGAAGCTGCAAGCAGCAGGGGAGATAGATGGACGGATCTAACCTTGTGCCAGTGCCTCCTTGATGTAGTCCTCCATGGCCTTCACTTCCAGGATGGAAAGGGGATAGATCCCTCCTTTGGGCACTGGCTCACCCGGAAGCAGATCGATGGCAAAATGCCATGGCCGGTGTAGAGGCAGCTTGGAGGCCCGTTTGGGCCAAAAAACGTCACTGAAGGGGGCATAACCGGGTGGAATGTTGATGGATTGCTTTTCTACATGGCTCTTGATGGAGGTTGTGCAGACGGGTAGAGGTTCTGGGGGAAGGTTTGACTGGAACAGGGAATCCAGAGAGACAGCCCTGGAAACAGGATTCGCCCCACTTCAGGACTTTGCAGGTCTTCCATGAGATCACAGGGATGTGCTGCTCCAACCACGGGTGCCCTAGCGGTGGATTCCTCCAGAACCAGCAGATGGATCTCCTCCTTATGAAGTAGACCAGTTTGGAGGGTGATTGGACAGACACTGTGATGAATACATCTTCGACTCAATGGTTTGCCGGTTATTGAATGGACTTGGTAGGCTGACAGCATTGCTGTGGTAGTGAGGTTGAGCTGGCGGCAGAGGGCACCAGAGATGAAGTTGCCAGCTGACCCAGAATCGAGGAGGGCGGAAACTGTAAGAGAGATGTCAGCGGCAGTAAGTGTCACTATAGTGGTGAGTGGTTTCATTTGATACTTTGAAGGGAGAATGGCACTCAACATGGGACGAGGAGGACGGACGGGGCATACGGAGATGATATGCCCTGGAGATGCACAGTAGAGGCAGAGATTCTGGGCCAGCCATCTTTTGCCATTCCGCAGCAGTGAGTCGGTATGAGTCGACAAGCATGGGTTCGCTGGCTGGTTCTGGGGAGCTGACGGTCTCTGGACAGCAGAGGGGCGACTTGTGGTACGACTGGTCCTGGTGCTCTTCGAGGCATGACTGCATATGAGTAGCGAAGCAGATGGATAGTTGGATGAAGTGTTCAAGCCTGATGGTGTCCTCGTACGCAGAGAGATGCAACCACACTCGAGCTTCCAATCCCTGATGGTAGGTAGTCAACAAAGCTTGCTCATTCCATCAGCTAGCGGCTGCAAGAGTCCTGAACTTAAGACCATATTCATTGACTGACATTTTTCCTTATTTTAAATTATAAAGCTTCTCATGAATGGAAGAATCCCATCTGAAGAATCTGCCAAAAACATAATTATTTTGTGTCCAAATTGAATCTGCCCACTGAAGCACTTCACCTTGGAGTTGAGATATCAGGAAGGCCACTTTTCGATCGCTCGGTGGGGTACAAGTGCGGTTGCATCTCCAGGACCAGCAGGCATTGGAGCAGGAATCCACTGCAATCCTCCGCCGAACCAGAGAAGGGTGCCGGCTTGGCCATGGGACTAGCATGCACAGCAGGTGAGGAAGTGGCAGTGTTGTCACCGGAAGTGCTCACAGGAGATGGGGATGCCGATAGAGTGGTGAGGGAGCGACGCAAAGCATCAATGAGGTCTTGGAAGGGGTCCGTGAGGCTCATGTTTGTGCCGATCGGTCTTGGTCCAGTCTTCTGTTACGGCAGTCAGGGACAGAAGACTGGAATAACAGGAGAACATGGTTTATTATGGCACAAGCAGAGGAGCAGGTAGTGAACAGTGAGGATATGGTGGTAGAAGTAGTGGAGATGAATGGATCCGTAAGAGATGAACACAAGACGCTGGAGGGAATGGACACACACACACACACACGATGGAGATTTTGAGACACTGGAGATCGTTGGAGAGAGGTAAGCAGAGAGATAGGTTAGTCCTTAGAGTAAGCAGGCAGGTATGACCTTGTTGCAAACGAGACCGGACGGTGACTGGGTGCGTGTGTGTGTGTATTTATGGGAGAGGATGATTGCCGGTGGATGAGGAGCAGATGGGAATGCGCTGTGATTGGTTGGTGTTGGAGCCTGGCGTGTCTGTTACAGATATAGTAATGCTATATTCATAGTGAAAATTGGTCCCTATATTAAAATGTTTCTGAAATATTTTGTTTCATTATAAATGTCTTTATTGTCACTATTAATTGATTTAATGCATTCCTGCTAAAAAAAAAGAAGAAGAAGAAGAAGCTTTTTGAATGGTAGTGCACATTATCATTAGCCAAATACTATTACCTAAAAAGCCACAAAAATCTAATTTTATTTAATGAGATCTTTAAAATGTAACACCAGGGGGATATAAAGAAATGCACAACAACATTTCATCTAAAACAGACAGCAATCGATTGCATGATAAATGAGGGAGTAACCAAATAAGAAAGTGTTGAGGTATTTGACCTGACTGGATGCGAATCAGACAAGAGCAAGAACTGAACGCTTCAATCCCCTTTCGGCTCTCATGCTGATATCTCTGATAGCAGACCTGTTTATTCCTGCTGTGCATGTTGGCAGGTAAGAATCCAGCCAAACCGAATGGTGGTCCTGAGCCTTGTGGATTATTAAAGCCCAAACCATGCTTCTATAAAACAGTCCAGTTGGATACATTTATAAGCAGGTAAAAGGCTTTTGATGACAAGCCTGTGCGTCAGCATTGAGTGTTTCAGGGGGTCTTTCAGAATCACTAAAGCACAGATGCATTCACTGTTACACGCACCACGCAAATGCACCCTGTGACATGGCTAGAACCATAGTCTAAAAGGAGCGTGGGCACAGAGAGAAGGAAAGGGGCTTCTTTATGAAGTTTGGGTGCAGTCTAATGGCTCTTATTGTGTGGCCTCTGCAGCACCTTACAGTTCAGGGCAACAATTACTGACTTTTCATTTGACTCTGACATGAACAAGGCCATACCTGCCATTTTCATCCACTCCTCCAAAGATGAGTTGTTCATACACAGTTGGAGAAAATAGTTCTACAACATGCCTTTATCTGTTAAATGCATGGCATATTAGCACTCTTGTACAAAAGCTTCAGAGAGTGCTGAAGGGATGACATATTTTTGTAGGCCAAAACCCAGAAAAGAAAAAGGCATTATAGCACTTCTGATTCCATTGTTTCAATGACAATGGGTTTTTGGTAAAATGCCTGAAATACTAATTTGTGGTTAACACAAGCTCAAGATATTTTATTCTGCAACAGCAAATACATCAGTATCATGATTTTATTTTATTAAACGCTTAACAGTGAGTTCGAATCCACTTGTTGCCTCGTTTTTCTCCCTTTTCAAATCACATATCAGATTGGAAAGGCATTTATTTTCAATAAAATGAAGAAAATAATCACAGGTGTTTATCGGTTAGGGGTAGGTGTAGGGAGGGCTTTAATGTCCAGCATCCTTTTAGTAATTTTAATATTATTATTATATAGATAAGTTATTATTGCATACTGTTTTATAATGTAGTAGCTACAATACTCAAGTGCAATTACCTGCCACTTGCACTTAGTAGCATAAATAGCTAACTAATCTAACTAATATTATTGAATAGAATATTCTGCTATTTTTACATAGTATAAATATAATCTATTGCTATGTGCACTTAGTATAAATAGAATCAATATTTGCACTCAATCAATTCTAACTTATATTTCAAAGGAAAATGTTTTTAAATAAGCTTGAAAGAGTTTAGCAATTGTGACATTGACAAGTCATGCGACCATGGTGATGTTCGTTCATAGCCTATGTTTAACTTTTTAGTTCTAGCAATTGTATTTAGGCTTCTTGAATAAAGAAATTTAGATGTGTTTATTTGTGAATTATCATGATGAACAAAATGTGTAAGAATAATATTTTCTTGTTAACAGAGCCTATTTTCTGCAGGAATCCAAAAGCCTGTATAAAAATCCTAATGTTTTTTTTTTTTTTTTTTCATTGAGGGAACCAGGTGATGCTAACATCCAGGTTGGCCTACTAAAGTATGTTATCCCTGCAGCACTCTATTCAGTTCAGAAGCACAACTCTTCTGGAACTATACAGAGACGAATGCCGTATGAGGAAACACTTGTGATCTGTCTTCTTGAGATGTTGTTCATCAAGTGTTAATGGATTACGAGGGTTTACACTGTACGGAAGATGTATCATCAAAGCCACGTACAGGATGTCTGTTGCAGCCTAAAACGTGAAAAACAGAAGAAAAAAAAACACTATTCACATTCCCACTCTTATCAGCAGAGGAAGTGTGTTTTAGTCAGAGAGCACTTGCGATGCCTTAGACGTCATAGCAACAGTTAAGGGTGTAAACCAAAGGCAGTGTGATGCTCTCTAACAAGCTGTCACACACACATGTGCAACACACACAAACACGCATGCACACGCACTAACTGATTAAACAGCATCATCTTCCCTTTTGCAAAAGTAGATGAAGGATACTACATTTATAGTCTTACACCATTTTAAAAACCTTAGGCTTGTGATTTAAACAGTATTAAAATGTAAATGACAATAATTTTAGAGTCAGGCCTACTACTTACATAAAAATCTCACGTTACATTTCAGTCAGTAGATGACACAATTAATTGCTGTATTTTAAAATAAAATAGTGAATGTAACAGACCACAGCACAAGCACTTTATAGTGTTGCTTCTCAGTAGTTTTCTCGACAATTATTTTTTTAAATAAAGGGAAAAAAAATGTCTTCAGTAAAGTAAAGAGTTTTAAGTCTTTAACAAAACTTTTAGATTTTAGATTTTAGATTTTAGATTTAAAAAAGAAAAAAGGGACAAAGTTACAAAGTTACAAGACTATTTGTAAGTTAAACTATTAAAACTATATTGCACATGTCGGCACTGATAGCCTCATGGGTCAAAAAAAAAAAAAATTATATATATATATATATATATATATATATATATATATATATATATATATATATATATATATATATATATATACTTTGTGTCATTTCCTGGATGATCCACGACTGTCTTTCCGTTTTGTGATAGTTGACAGTTAAATAGCCTGCTGTTCTTCTGAAAAATCCTTTTACAATCTTATAAGCACAACTGTACAGTATCTATCTATCTATCTATCTATCTATCTATCTATATATATATATATATATATATATATATATATATATATATATATATATATATATATATATATATATATATATATATGGTATCAAATAAATGTCAAAGCAGCTTACATCACAATAAAAGCATAATTTATTTTAATTTTTTATACACACAAGTACACACATACCATGAAAAACAAACCCATCATCTCTATTGCTCTACTGTTGGAGCAACAGAATGAGTAGGCTAAGTCTTTGAGAAGCACTCAAAAAGTAAATGTCAATTAGAATCATTGATTAGATTCATATTTACAACCATTGTAAGTGGACAGTAGAGCCAAAGTACATGGACCTTTTTCTCAGAATGAGATGCCCCGCTGTAATTTTCCAATCAAAGGACACACTTTCTTTTCCAACCGCCGGAAAACCTCTGCAAAATGAGCAGCAAACTCCTCATTAGATATTCACAAATCTCCTAGGATACGGGCCGCCACACAATAACCACCAAGCAAGATTGTTGCCTGTATTGTAAATGCATGCAACAGTGACGAGAGCATCAGTCTGCATAGGAAGGATCCGAGTCCATCTCCAAGCTCCAGCAAAGAATCAGCATTCCTTGAAATAAAATGGCTTGAGGGCTAGATTCGAGGGTGTGCACTGTACTTCAAGTACACGTGAAGATATTTTATGCATATCTCGGTATTATGTGCGAACACTGATACATTAGTATAATCTCAAGGAACGGTCTACATGTGGGAGACGAGACAAGAGGAGGGCAAGAGAAGGCGACATGGTGCTGCAGTGAGGTTTGTGCCAGTTCATTGCTGTCACAGCCCACACATTCGGCTGATACAATCGTTGAGACACCAAATGCCATGAGAATGTCAGGCTCGCTTTTTAAAGAGACGCTAAGCTCAGGAGCACGCAATCAAAAGCAACATCCAATATTTTACACCACAACAAAAAGGGGAAACACAGCATGCCTCCAGCACAAGGATATTCATTTGATTATTTGGGTTCAGAGACGATTAGTCCCAGTGAGTCGGGGGTAAAGATGATAAAGAAATTGTGTGATACAACAAATGCACAGTCTTCACTTGCCATGCAGGATACAATCTGTGCAAGAGAAAAAGCCAACATGTTCTATGGGTGCTAGACTTACATAACTGGTGAAACAGGTACATCACAGCAGATTTAGACTAGAATTTTAATTCAGAAATAAATAAATAAATAAAACCTCTTCACCTGATGCAAAAGTGACGCAAAGCAAACACATCTTTTGCAAAAAGTAATTAAAGAATCATTTTAGCTTTCTACAAAGGAGGTGCAAAGCATCACGAGACACCAAGCATTGTATTAACTCTTTCTCTGAACTGATTAGACTGAAATTAATTGTACATAGCGGCTGATTCATAGATCAAACATTCTCTGGATAATGTATCACTGAATACCTCATTTAATTCTTTGTGATATTTGTCTTTTTTTTCCCTCTATTCACACTAGGATTACATGTTGCCACCGGAGACAAAAATGATCTTTGATTTCCATAATTATATCTGTGGGTCCCTTTGATCATGTTCCACCCATCGCTATTGTTCCCATCACTGTGGTGAAACCAAATGCAACAGAATAGGCTAACATCTGCTACTTACACTGTTCTACCAGAAAAAAAAAATGAACCTTTTGGTTAGGAAAAGAAAAGGCTTTTTTTAAAAGCTTTTTGTTAGGTAATTAATTCTTAAGCAGAATGCTTTCAGGTTTATAATGATCTAAGCAAAATAATCTTAATACCAAATTTGTTTTCATTATTTACAAAAGCAGTTGGAGCTCAGTAAATATAAATGTAAGATACAAACCAAAGGCATTGTTATTGACTATAACTGCAAAGGTGCTGCTTTAAAAATAATAAATGTAAAAAAAAATTAATCACAAGATCTATTTCAGGCACTAGACAGGCTTTTCTTCACGCTTTCTGCCATCGAGTGGTCCCTAATCAATGTTTGTCTATTTCAATTTTGGTCTAGACTCCATAGGAGTCTAAGCTTGCTATTAGGTACAATTCTAATTTTGACTGAGATTTGTTTTCTAAATCACTAGGATTTTGCCATTCAGGAACATGTAAATGCAGCAAGGGCTTGGAAATTGGCACACTCTAATTGGGCTTAGCCTCAGAAAGGTCATTCAGTGTGCAGACACTCTCCTGAAATGATTAATTACTTGCAGTGACAAAACATTTGAAAAGTGGCAGAAGGAGAGAACTGTTGAAATGAAGAATCAGATAAACACAAAACAGCTAATAGAACTGATGTGTACATTTGATCACTTACATCTGTGTAGTGCATGAAATAAAACCTACCGACTTTAATATGTTCAACAATACCAGATAACCGGTGGCCATAGATTTAATCCATCTACACATTTGTAATAAAGAAATCCATCATTGAGGCGTTTTAACTAGAAGTAAAAAAACAAAAAAAACAAAAAAAAAACAGATATAACAACACTTCCTCCAGCAATAATCTCCTGCTGTCCTCTCACATCAAAATCAACCAACATATTTGTTTGGAACAGTTTTGGACCATTTTCTCTTGTAAACTGTCTATGTATGTGTGTATATATATATATATATATATATATATATATATATATATATATATATATATATATATATATATATATATATTTAACTAGACTTCTATCCATAATATTAGATTCTCAAATAAAAACTTAATATGCTGATCAAGCACAGTTTACAATACAAAACAGTCCAAAACAATTACAAACAAACATGTTGTGGATTTTGATGTGCAAGGAGATCATGGACTTTTGGCACTGGTACATATAAAGCTTAACCGCCTTGATTTATTAATTTTTTTTTTTTTCTTTACAAACACTGGAGTCATGTTGCATTGTTGTGATGTTTTTATCAGCTGTTTGGACTCTTATTCTGACGGCACCCATTCACTGCAGAGGTGAGCAAATAATGCTAAAACTCTCAAAAGCGGTTTAAATAAAGAAATAAATTCATCTGAATGGCCTTGGATGGCCTGAGGGTGAGCACACTTTCAGCAGTTATGAATTTATAGGTAAATTATTCAGTTACAGGGATCTAAAAATTAAAATTAGGTTATAATTAACTCACCCTCATTTTATTCCGAACTTGAATGAACTTCTTTCTTCAGCTGAACATAAAAAAAGATATTTTGAAGAATTTTGCTTACCAAGCCATTGACATCCATAGCATGAAAAATAATAATAATAGTATTAATATACATAAACTATATATATTTATTTTAGGGTAAACTATACTTAACAAAAAAACTTTTTAACTTTATTAGTATAGGATAGTTTAGAATTGACATGAAGTGAAGTCGAAAAGAGAGAGAGAGGGGCGGGATCGGGAAAGATCTAAATGCATGTCTTATGTGCATTTGCAAATAAACACGTTTAAACAAGGGAAAACATTTAAATAACATTATTTTAATTTCTAACTTTAAACTGTGATTTTTCTGGAAAAATCCAGATTTAGAAACTGCAAAGCACAGTGTGATTTCGCTTTTTGTGTAAAAGAAAGAGTGAGAGAAAGTGAGAAAGTTGGGGGGAGAGAAAGAGAAGGAGAGAGAGAGAGGGAGAGAGAGAGAGAGAGAGAGAGAGAGAGAAAGCAATGGGGGTTATATTTAGACAGAGGCAGCGCATCAGGTGCAATGTAAGATTTCTGAAAATGGAAACAGCTCCCAAGGGGTGAGAGAACTGAATCTCAGGCGCTTTCATTATTTATTTTGTATCTAAGGCGTTGCATTGGGAAGAATCGCAGGAAGAGTGCTGACGTCCCTGTAGTTCCCATGTTAATGAACGTGTCTAATCAACAGAGCCCAGGAACCTGTCTGCTCCCCAGTCATAAAGCGCATGCCTGAGGAAGCCATGCCTTGAAAGCACGCTGTGATAGGCAAACTAGCACTCTATGCTCACATAAAACAATGCCAATTCACAGCATGGCTACTTTGTAAAGTGGCTCATTTACAAAAATACCCCTTACTAATAAAATGTAGATTTATCGTCATTAACCAGCAATGTCATGTGAAAGGAGATTTTCTTATTTGCATTCTATAAAGCATGTTAAACCTGGTAACAGACAACAGTGGGCATGATATTGCATCTGTTTTCCACACCACCACCCACCCTTAGTTCTGTTGCTTAACAACACTCATCACATGAGAGCTGCTTTATATGAAATGCATAGATTTTTTTATTTTTATTTTTTTATTTCCCTATTACATCATGAAGATCTCAAAAAGATGTGACCCCCACAGTAGATATTGAACCTCAGGTGACTGTCCACCTTTCTTCGCTCTGGAAAATTTTGTAAAGATAAATGAAGCATGATCATATGACTGGAGAGGCTCCAAATGACACCATTAGCCAGCAGGATGAACACAAGCATGGAGACTGGCAGCGCCCTGCAGTTTCATAACTAGACTCGGTCTCATACATGATGGTTGGGTAAATAATAATATTCTCCTAAGTGATCAGAAGTGCCATCATCAGCAGATAAAAGTGAGGATGGAGTGTGGGAAAAGTCATTCAAGAACCATTGTTTTGCTCCAGTGGAAAATAGGGTTCATGCGAGCAGTTTATCAGAAAGTAAACAGCCACAGGCCGTGTGTGATATTAAAAACATGAGGAAAGGAAAGACATGGGGCAATCCGAGACAAAAGTCTTCCATTTTTATGAGGCTTTATCATAAAAGCGATTTAGGCTCACAATATTACTTGGAGTAATAGTTTCATATTTTTGTTATTTTTGTAATATGTATTCATAATCTGAGATCATGCTCTCACCAGCACCACAAATTCTATCGGTCTCAGTCAGAATATGATTCTGTGCTGTCTCATAGCAACCTAAAAATAGAACTGTCCCTATTATGCTATATATGACTGAAATGGCTGGAACAAGTTATGGGCGCTTAATTGCAATGCAAACTCTCACAATAAGCTGTGGCAATACTGTCATAGATAGATAGATAGATAGATAGATAGATAGATAGATAGATAGATAGATAGATAGATAGATAGATAGATAGATAGATAGATAGATAGATAGATAGATAGATAGATAGATAGATAGATAGATAGATAGATAGATAGATAGATAGATAGATAGATAGATATCATATGCACCTATTAAAATGCCAAGCATGTTACATCAAATAATTATTTTCTCTTATTCATAACATATCGCAATTTGTGTCATGAACAAGATTATATTATGACTTAATCTAAATATATGCAACAATTATACTAATAAAACCACACTAAAATTAACATTTGTGTACTATACTGTAGTTATAAATCAAAAACATCCAAACAGTACTCATTTAATGTTTACAGTAACTGGCTGTTTATCAGTATGGTCAGATGCTAAAATAATAATAATAATAATAATAATAATAATAACAAAAACGCTTGTCTTAAATGCAGTATTTTTTTAAATATATAAAATAGTTAAATTAACCACCATCCCCTAAATAAATATGCACAAGTCTGTCATACGGATTTGATTCCTAATCTCGATGTACATAAACTGAAAATAAATAAATAAAGATTTTGAAAAAAATTTTGTTTGTTTGTTTGTTTGTGCTTATCATGACAACATATGACAGGTTAACACCAGACCCGATTTATTTTTGTATATTCTGACGTCAATCAGATACACGTTTCATTCACGAAGTGAAAAGGGGGGAAGTTATTTATAACCTCAACGTCTTCGTGTGATTCTTGGGTGCGCAAAGAGGAATGTAGCGATTGGTCTCCTGCGTTTCAGCAACAAAAGCAGTGGGGCTGGAGCGTTGTGGCTGCACGGTAGGACTTTACCTAAAATAGGACAGTTCTGTTGGGTCTGAACTAAATAACTACACGAGCTGTGCTGAGAAACTATGCCTCTCTGTAGCTTGTAGAGAATATTGGAGAGCATTACTGTGGACTTACTCTACTATGATAAACCTGTGCGTCAACCAGGTAAGGAAATTGTATAACTTAATCTATTTAGGTGTCCACTTACCTTGGAAACGCATTAAACATTTGGACTAATTGTCTTATATTTTGCATTTTAAATGATTATGATGCAATATGTTTGATAATATTACAACGTAAAAATAAACTACATTTTAGGGAATTCGTAATCATATGCACATAAATACTTTTTAGCTAAACAGAAAATACAGTTGAATACGGAAATACCAACGTTCTGATTTACAAAGAGGTGGATTCAACTGCATATGGAATTATAACTTAGAAAATGATGAGAGAAGGTTTTATTTCCACAGCGCACATCGGAGATGTTTACTGATCTTTCTCATGCTCTCAGGACCATGGACAGAGCCAAATCGCTAACGCTGTGATTACCTGAAACGCAAATTAAAACACGCAGGATATTTAATTCATTCACACTTAACTAAAATGCATTATTAATCCTGTAATTCCGTCATACTATTTCCGTGTTCAAAAACACATACAATCAGCTAAGTTAAACCTGATTAAAACCCTTCTTTCTTTTTAATAAATCCAAATAATTTCAAACCGTTAACAAATTATAACAGTGCTGTGAATATATTGTTTGGATCGAGAACTTGAACAAGACAATTGAGGACGACTATTCATACCAAAGCAACTGCTTTAAAAGCAGCATATAAAATAAATGATCTACAGAAACAATAATAAATAAATAACCGATAAAGGTAAGATTTATTTATTTAATAACGTCGTTGAATGGAAGCATATCGTATTTCTGTCACTATATATTAAATTCTGATAAAAATATTTCGAAATATTGAGAACAGTCACTGATTAAATCAATTTAAAGATTCACATATAAGGAAATATGTTTTGATACGCAACACATTTCAGCAACAACACCCAAATTCAAAGTTGCATTTGCACCTGATCCACCTGTCACTCTAGCGTCTCTTCCAATAACTCATTCCTGCGCATTCAGTCTGCCACCTGGTGGCTCTCCAAAACAAACAGCCTAGTGATTCCATGCAAGGTTTAACACATCAACATCACCTTTCCTTATCTCTTAAATCTAAAGTGTTTGTGACATGGAAATGTCTCTGGGATCTGTTTGTTTGCTGTAGCAGCAGTCTGCTCTTGCCTTGCAGGACTGAGGCTGATTTGGGTCCAGTCTGAGTGATGGCTGACGTGATGGAGCTCAGGACAGATGGGAACTCTCTGCTGAAAGCAGTGTGGCTTCGGCGTATGCGCCTTACAAGGCTTCTCCTGGAAGGTGGAGCATACATCAATGAAAGCAACGATCGTGGAGAGACGCCACTCATGGTGGCCTGCATGTCCAAACACTCTGACCAGCAGAGTGTCAGCAAGGCTAAGCTCGTCAAGTACCTTCTGGACAACAAAGCTGACCCTAATATCCAAGACAAAGCTGGAAGGACAGCCCTTATGCATGCATGCAGCCACAGGGCAGGACATGAAGTGGTCTCACTTCTCTTGACCAACGGGGCTGATCCAAGTCTGGATGACCGTCATGGATCTTCTGCTTTAGTCTATGCTGTCAATGCAGATGATAAAGAAACCCTAAAAGTTCTCCTTGATGCCTGTAAAGCCAAAGGCAAGGAGGTCATCATTATTACCACTGACAAATCGCCATCTGGTACCAAAACAACCAAGCAGTACCTGAATGTCCCTCCTTCTCCAGAGTTGGACGAGAGGACCTCTCCAGCACCATGTGCCTCACCATCAGAGATAGACCTTCACGCATCCCCATCTCCCAGCAAAGAAGAGGAGAAAGACACCGTATTCAATTTTCAAACAAAATTTAAGTCCGCCTCAATCACAGCAGCCAAACTTCCCAATGGACTTACTTCCCCTAGTAAGAAGCCAGTGAACCCCAAGAGGGCTCGTCTACCCCAATTGAAGCGTCTACAGTCGGAGCCTTGGGGTCTGATTGCCCCCTCCGTCTTGGCGGCAGCAAATGAAGAAAGCAAGAGGGCTAACTCGGATGAAGATGTTGTCACAGGTGTCAACGGACTGAGCCTGTCCAAAAGAGGCACTTTGTCCCGACATAACAGCATGGATGGAAAAGATATCTTGTTTCCGATGGTGGGAGATCAGACCACAAAAATCTTACCAACTTCATCCCTTCCGACATCTTCCAAAGCCTCCTATGAGAGATCGCTGGCACAGCACCAGCCCCTAGCACGACGTAGCACTCTCCCAACAGAGCAGGAGGGCCCTGGAGCAAACCTGGGGCCAGTTAGCCTCAGAGACACAGTGCACCGGAGGAGACTGGGGAATGAACACTATGACTCAGACTCCCAGCTGTACTCAGATTCCAGCATGCTAGACTCTCCTAAGGCACCTCTGGAGAGGAGGAAGCTCAATACATCCCCTCTTGCTATGCTAACAGGCTCACGAGAGTCCTTGGACAGCAATCCCAGTACCTCTTCACCTAGCACAGCCAGATGCAGAGCACCTGGTCTACTAGAGCGGCGAGGCTCTGGAACGCTATTGCTGGACTATATATCCCACACCCGCCCAGGTCACCTTCCCCCATTAAACATCAACCCTAACCCTCCGATTCCAGATATAGGGGCAAGCAGCAAACCCTCATCCCCACTTGCAGCAGGTATCAGACTAATAGCTCCCGTAGCACCCAACTCACCAAAGAGAGGCAACCTCAGGACGAAGAAGAAGCTTGTGAGAAGGCACTCTATGCAAGTGGAACAGATGAAGCAGCTTTCAAACTTTGAAGAGCTCACTCATCAGTCATGAAACTCAGTCTATGTAGATGTAGCAACTGTAACATCATAAATATACGTCTGAGATTTTGGCAGATGGAAAACAGGTGGTACCTGTAATAGAATTTTAGGTAGTTAGCATTGAATGTAGCCATTTAGGGCAAAGGGATATTGTATCGAGATTTGGATCTGCTTGTTAGTTTCAAATAGCAAAAAGAGAATTTTTGAAAAAGCAACTGAATACTAAACTCTCTGTAATGAAAGAAAAAAATATATATAATCCAATGTCACAGATGCATAAATAGCTTATTGTCTATAAAAGGTATTCAAAGATGCAACCTAGCTGTTAAAGGTTAGTTTAGATTTAATATATGATGTAACGTTATAGTGGAAGCTTAGACAGTCACTTCCTACCATCCACAGAACTCATTTTCAAAACAAATGTCAGTGGAAATGGGATTTACAACAGTCACAAAAATACAGCAAAGAAATGTACAATTTTCCATTCCGCAACAGAGGTAGTGTTTGTCCTCTTGAAGAGCAGGTGAGAGAGTATGCTATTATTCTCTCGCGTATGAAGATTGAATTTGACAGCTTGACTACAGCTAGTTCTCAACACAAACAGAGACAGAAATATCTGTAAATCTTAAGATAAGTCTAGACATGTCTCCATGAGATTCATTAAGGCAGACAAGGAGAGTGAACACAAAACCATACTGTCAAAATGGAGCAGAGAGGTCACCAGATCATACCCATTAAAAGAGAGCATTCCATTGGCTCCTGATTATAATGCTGGAAGTCCTGCAAGAAAAGCTAATCTGGTTGTGAACTGTAGCAAGAAAAAGGCGATGCAAGAGATGTTTTTCTCTTGTCACTATACATACAATATGTTAGCTTTTAATGTTGATGTTAATAATGCCTCCGTGCAGATGTATCATTAAATGCATATCTTATCTAGAATATGTAAAAAATACTGACCATCTGTGAGCTAATTATTGGGGAATATGTATCTTGTAATTGATTACATCAGTTGCAATAATACATGCAACATTGCAAGTTTATTTATTACTTATTCCTTAAAGTAAAGATGATTCATAAAGTCATAGAGCCCTTAGTTAACCTTGCTAGGTTGGCAGTCTTTACGTATATAAAGTGTCAGTTCATTTTATGATAAGTCCAAGAGATTTAATGTTTGTAGCTAATTAGTGTATAGTGCCTTTGAGGGAGAGTAAAAGGTGTTCTGCATCACAGATGACTTATGATAAAATATTATTAAGCAGCATTTGAATCACAATATTAGAATCAGTACGCTGCAAGTAAGAAATCACATGACATGAAGTATAATGATGACTAGGTAATACTCCGATCAAGGTCTATCATAAGATATTTAGATCAAGTCTGTAGCGGAACATTCCTTGTGATAAACCAATGACCATTGTACAGACAAATGTGAACATAGGTATATCCATTTGTCAGCCAATGTTGTGTGGTAGAACTAATGTGCCCATTTTACTTTTTGTGCAAATGCAAAGTGCTTCAGATTCATTGCTGCTATAATGTTTAAAAGCCACTTGACTGCATAAGGCTGTCAAATAATAAATGTTCTGTAGTACTAGAGTTAGCTGGCTAACTCATCGCTCATTTTCCCTGAATTAAGACATTAAACATAAGCAATCAACAGATGCATTTAGATTTGGTCTGTGATTATTAAATGTGCCATAAATATATGGGTCACTATATATACCCTTCCACTATATATATATATATATATATATATATATATATATATATATAAATTAATGGTAATTTATAATTAATAACTGCTGACATTCATGCAATTCAATAGTAAAAAATGAAAAAAGTTCCATTTAAATTATTAATGAGCCCCAAATGAGACCACTTGAAAAGGTTTCATCACAGCTGTCTTATATTAAAACTGTGAGGCATACTATTGGTTGCGCTCTAGTTTACATTGTTTGATGCATAGTATTTTTGTATGTAGTTTCTTGTATATTTTGAATAAATGTCTGTGACAATCTGAACAATCTTACTGGTCTTTCTAATCGCAAAGTCTGACATTTCAAATGACTGAAAGCACCTGTTATGCTGAGCAGGACAGACCAATCGTTGCAGCATTCAGATCCCTAAAGGACCTACTGGTTTAGATTAGAAGCCTCTGTGGTCATAAAAAGTAAAAAATTGTATTTTAAATTGATTGTATATTTCAGGGATGTAACAAAGCAGACATTTCGTGAGAAAACACCCTTACATGTATTAGTTTCTTTTTCCAGATCTAATCCACTGTAGAATGTAAAGTCGTTGCCAATCTTAATAAAGTACATTAAGGGATGTACATTAAGGGATTTTTAGAAGATGCTCTTCCAAAGGTAGGCCTTTAGTTTTTGCTATACGTATTTGTTCAATAGTGAAGGAATGATACTAGGATGAAAAATGCACATGTAAAGCTAGAATGGGTGTTGCAAAAAAAATATGTCTTTAGCTGTTAGCTTGAACCAAGACATGTTCACCGACATAATTGCCACTAACTATCTTATTTATTTTTTGCTTGTTTTTTTCCACATCATTTTCTGTAAACTCCGAGTGTTGTGTGTTAAAATCCCTGGATAACCTTTTTGATATAAGGTTTAGCATTCTATATTTACGTTATAAATAATTGTTGACTAAGCTGCACCCTTTGGTTGTTCGAGTTCCTAAAGCAGTAATTCTTTAAATAAGTTGCTGTAAAATAACTAAATAACTGCTGTTTATTTAAACTGGGATGTTATAAACCACGATAACGAGATGTTTGTTACGGGTGATAAAGTGATACAAATAATCTAGCACAGACAACTAACAATACTGGATGTGTAACATAATACAAGAGAATTAAAAATATAACATATATAAACATTTTAGTATGTTACTTACTCGCAATAAACTAAACTGGAAACCTTTCCGTCATCTTCTCCAAAAAAATAAAAAAAAATAAAAAATAAAATAATTATAATGAGTTGTTACTGACCCCTGGTGGACATACAGTTTTAGCATCTTGACTCTAAATGGAAAATAAATACTGTAAAATGCAAATAAGATTATATGATGATCTGAACGTGACACAGATTTGAAATTTGTTCTTTCTATAAAAACTCACACAATTGAAACAAATAATATTGTTGGAATTATTACTTTTGCTAGACTATAGATTGAACTTTGTACTGTATATTGTCATGGTAAACATATATTATACTATTTTAACAATACATATACTATCTACAATATTTTAGTAATCCTCCCTAAACTAAAGCTTTCAGAAATACACGATTTAAACAAAATTAAACCAAATTATTATACTTACATTAAGTATTTAACTCCACCAGATGGCACTATACAAAATATATATAATAATTATTTGTATATATATTTTTTTTATTTAAAGATAATTTACATTATTTAAACATATTGTTTAATTAAGGCAATATAAACCTAAAATAATAAATACATAAATATTTTATTATCATTATTACTATAAAATATAGTCTGATGAAGACTGTTGTCTCTTTTGGTACATTGTTCTTTCTGCCATAAAATGTCATTATAACCACATGACAGAATGCTCTCATCAGTACCACACTGTTATGTTGTTCATGATTGTAAGTACAGAGCAGTAATTCAATGGCGGCGAACCAGTTCCAGCTGTGAAAATAATTGGATTTTTTTTTTTTTTTTGGCTTTGACCTATGCAGAGTGTGCACTGTAAGCAGACCAACACTGTAGAGTAAACAGTTCACTGTGAACTACACACGTTTCAGACCTCTAAATGATAACACGGGTCATGTTGACATATAGGTCAATGGAGCAATACTTGCATGCTGAATTTTAGAAATAGCCTAGACTTGATAACAAGACAGGCTATGGAATTTCTGTTTCCTTGTCAGACTCATGTGAAGTATTTGAGGAATTTGAATTTGAACATTTTTCCCCCATGACTTTGAATAGAATAAAATGTGAAATGTTGAGTTATTTGTCACAGAGCACAGATAGTACACTGATACTGTCAATGCTGTCTAATTTCAACAAGTATTGAGAGTGTAAATAAATGTGTACAATCTTACATATCTTACTTTTTTATTATATGCATATTAATTGCACACTTTCCATGATACATTAACAATTAGGCATAATTTACCAATAACAATTGATCTGAAAATGAACAAAACGTATGATGTTATTTGTCAACAACACGGATATGCAGTATAATTTTAAAGATACAATCACTCAACCTTCAACGACTCAGAGACTCAGCTTTTGCACCTTGAAGTGACCTGCAGTAGCTCGACGACGCATGCGCACAACCAGACTGCGCACCTCCCACTCCTTCACTCAGTATGGTAACCCAACCCGTCTAAAATTAGCGGGGCTGCTCAGCAACCAGACCTCGGAATGTGAAGAGGTCATCTGCCTGTTCTGTGTCGTTTGGAAAGCCTATTAAACCTACTTATGTCGAAATCACAAATAAAACGCCACCAATTTTTACATACTGACATTCTATGGAAATAATAATTCTGAAATTTAAAGTTTATTCTTATCTTATTCTTATATACATATACATATGTGAAAAATCTATAAATGAAAATGGAATATATATAACCCTGGAAGCCTGTGAAGGGTTAACTGAAAATGAAAGCGAACGTGCAAACGCTGCGTTATCAAAAGTCACCAGGTGGAACATCGATGTGGTGCTTATTCAAATATGATTGGCCATTGACCGCAGCGATGATTTTTAGTCCTGACCCCGTGTAACTGTGACGTCGGCTCCGAGACGGAGGCGGAGAAGAGCTACGTTTATTGCGGTATGCTCCAATTCATTCGACCCTTCCTTCGACCGGAGTGAAGTCAGGCAGCAACCTCTAGTGTTTTCGTCGAGAGAGAGAAAAAACATGGCAGGTTACTTGAAGGTCCTCAGCTCTCTCACTAGGTCCGCGGCCACTCTATCCAAATCCCCCGCCGTTCTTGCTCCAGCTTCTTGCCAGAGTTTGCAACAGAGGAACTGTGAGTTACTAACACAATTGTCTATAAATGTGTCAATACAAAGCCGCATTAACCGGCGCTTTAACACCGGTTAATGCTTACCTCATACGATGTTCTTTTAAATGTAAATCTCCTTTCACTCTTGCCACATATCTCACGCTTGTATCCGGGAAACGCCGGTTGCATATTTCCATCTTTTCGCGGCTCCAGTAACGTTAGCGCCACAGCGGAACGCTATTTTCTTGGTGACGTTGTACGTGCAGCGGGACTCGCGCGGTTAAATAGGCAGAAGTCACGCCTTTGTTCGCTTATAAGATGTTTTTTTTAAGAGCAACATATACGATATATTAGCTTCCTTGAAACCATTGTTTAAGATGCCGTTTCTTAAAGGCAAACCCTGTCTTCATAACATCGTTGCACGTTTGAGCAATTTGACGGCGTCGTCAGAGAGTCGTTTGAATGTATTTTTGGCGTGTGAATCGCCCGGATGGGCTGCACACAAGGACATATGAAACTATTCTCGCCGAAAATACTACTGTTAAATGTAATTATAAACATGTAACCAAACAGCTTCGTGATGTAAAATAATTCGGTAACCAGTTAAATGAACATTCATGTGGGGTTTTGTCTGTTTTGCTTGTTCTGCGGTATGAAATCATTTCAAGGTCAGCCGGCCTGGTCAGCACGTCTTATTTTAGCATTGACTGAGTGCAGACCATGACAATTAAGATGTAAATGACCAACAAGCACTTCATCTGTTTTTAAAATGATATTTGACTGCTACACCATAGCACATAATATTTTCATCCTAGTTGTATGTGCCCTGTTTGATATGGAGGCTGCATTGATTTAAATGTCCTGTTTGATGGAGCAACTGTGCTAAAGTTTGGACTTGCTGATAGAATGTAGATTATCTTCTGAAACATGCATCTTTTAGGGTGTTACTTTGAAACAACGGACAAATGAAGGGCAGAACTTTAAGCACAACTGTGAATGTATTAGTGTCACGTCCTGACTAGCTGTCATGGAGGATTGTCCAAATGTTGGTGGTTTATTTGGTGTACACCAGCCCTCATGTCCTCTGGGGTCACCTTTACACTTTACTCTGAAGTGGTTAGTCCTAACTAACACCAGCACTCATGCATCACATCCAAATGATTGCATGTGATGATAGAACCCAACCTTTTGCACTTGAGGAATACCACATTTAAACATTTCTATTGCCAAGTTTATTAGAAGGCTTGCCTTGTTCCCGAAGACTTTTTGGGTCTTTCATTGAGCTAATATAGGTGAGGTGTCAACCACAGTTTATGTAATGCACAGCAGTCTTGTATCAAGAAGATTTCTTGCATTTCAGATTGGCTTTATGGACATCAGTTCAGGCACAATGCCAAGCACACTTGCATGTTCTCTCTCATTAAAGTCACAAGGTTGGATTTGACTTTTGCCAAGAGGTTTTATGGGTTGTAAGGAGAGCTTAGAAGCCCACAGTACTTATTAACCTCTGTGATGTTTTTGAAGCTTAATAGATCTAAATTATTCCTGAATATATATGTATGTAATATGCAATCATATATAAATAAAATGATATATATTTTTTTGTTTTATGAATATTTGTCCTTTAAAGTATTGATTTATTTTCCCATATTAGGAGATTCATCTGAACATCTTTTTTTCTTCATCCCAACTCGTTAGCCATTTTTATTTTTAGTCCTTCTATGGTACAACTTCTTAAGTCAAATTTAAGACAAGGAAAGAGTATAGGAACATTTGCCCAACTGATTTGTGAGGACTCTATGTGAACATACTCACCTCAATGGATTTTTTTCTTTTTACTACTGACCTTCAAGTGTGGAGCACAAGTGTACACTTATGTTTGCAAATGTCCTTGACAACTGAAAATCAGAGGATCATGTGGGAGTGATTGCTTGCTATATGATATGCTGACCACATGCTTTGTGTAGAGGCTTAGATACACGTGGGTTGACTTGGCCTTTTCCTTTAGTTAGGTATAAAAGGAATAGTTTGCAAACAAATTCTGCCAATTGGAATGGTTCAAGTCCGTAAATGACATGTTTCTTTAATGGCCACACTGACAGTTTACTTGGAAATGCTTCATACCTTTTTTTAAAGATCGTTTATAGAAATATGGAGACACATATATAACTGTTTATAAGATTTAGAAATGAGTTGCAATCAAATGTTATTGAAGAAAAAAAACCTTTGAATTCAAGTCGGCTTGGTGCCGAACATGTAACTATATTAAATACTTTTGAATGAAACACACTAGTGCTAAAATAGTTGGGGTCTGTTTGCATGTTTATTTATTTGGCAAGGATGCATTAAAAATGATCAAAAGTGATAGTAAAGACATTTATAATGTTACGAAATCCTTCTGTTTCAAATACATGCTGTTCTTTTGAACTCCTGAAAGAAGGTTTCGCATATCCACAAAAATATTAAGTGGAAAAACTGCTTTAAACATTACTAAAAGTTTCTTGAGCACCAAATCAACATGATTTCTGGGTGATCATGTAACATAAAGAATGGAGAAATGGCTGCTGAAAATTCAGTGTTGCTACCACAGGAATGAATTACATTTGAAAATGTTAAAAAAGAAAAGTTATTTAAAATAGCAATAGCATTTAACTATTTTAGTGTCTTTACTGTATGCTTGAACACACATTATTTTAAATTTAGGTTAAGAATGATTGCCCTAAATGTAAATGGTAGTTTAGAAGCTACATTTTGTATTTAAATGCATTTATAAATGTTCCTAAAATAGTTAATGTGGCACCAGCTGGATTATAGTGCAATGCCAGAGAATCATCCATTGTACAGTAGTGTAGGAGTAAAGTGGCACTGCAGTGTGCTGTTTTATGTTCAATACATGTGAAGCAAGTTATTTTATCACATTCAGTTTCCAGTAGGAATAACTCAAGGCCACTGTATTGTAGAGCACATGATCTCGTTCGGCATACTTTGCAGATTCTATTTCCCATTGGATGACATTTCACAGAATTTCTGAGGAAACGTGAGCTATCTGCAATCCATCATGGCACGTTAGTTCATGCCGCAGCTCAGCATAAATGCATTGTATATGGGGGGATTAATTTGCTGTGCAGATGGCTGCGGTGTTGTTAGAAACAGGGCATTGAAGCACGCTTACATAACCCTGCCCATATACCCCTCCTCCTCCTTTAGCAAGCTGTCCCATCGCTTATGATTAGTGAAAGGATTCTTTTCCCCAGGATTCCCTGTTTATGTAATTTCTGTTTACGAACCCAGTCAGGTTTCAAGTGAAAGGCCTTACCCATAATGCACTTTTGGTTGACACAGCTGTGAGAAGCAGTAACTCTGTCTGAAAAATTGATTTTCTGGCCCTTCTGTAGCTTAGTGGTGGGGTTCTTGGTGGATGATATCTTGGGTTTGCCGAAAAAAAAATATTAGATTTTTTTTTTTTTGAGTGTATTTGACTTTCTATGTCATGCTGCAATTGAACTTGATTGAAATGTTTAAAGGGTCTGAACTTTGACTTGATGGCAGGACCTATGGCTGCTGAAATAGATTGAAGATGTAGTTTATAGAGTGTTACATCAGTGAAGTATGGTAAATGTATTACCCACAGTGCTTGTAAAGGTGATAATGCCATGCTTTATTGACAACATTTTGTCTTTTATGAACTCTTTCACTGTTTTTGACAGCATTGCCGACTCTTTAGATGGAGTGGCTCTCTAGTAGGAGCTTGGCAAGTGTAACAGAGTCACTTGATTCCCTCCATGGACCTCCCTCCTTCCTCTACTTTGTCCCCACTGAGAGAAGAGGAGAGTGAGATGACCTGTACTTGCTTTAGTGTAAAGCAGTGGCATAAAAAGGTGTTTAAAACAATAAAGGTGAACAGTATATTCATGGAATTTCTGCAAATTGGTTCTTTCAGCAGCAGACAGGAGTAGGCGGTATGAGTCATTTTATATCTTTATCATTTCTTCATGCTTTGGAAACGCCCTATTATAACATGACATTTTGGACAATAACAATATAAATCCTTATCATATCGTGATGACTTTACATTGATAATGGGCAACACAACCTATAATATAACCAAAAAAACTACAGAATTCAGGAAAAAGAAATATATTAGCTAAGAACTATTTGTAAAGCATATCTAAATGGTGTTCTGATTGGTTTGTTATCTATTAACCTTAATTGGCAATCATCTAGTAAAGCTATAAAAGTGTGCTGACCCAATCATCTTTAAAAATGAAACCTGGGCCAGTTTAATCCAGCAATCAGGCATTACAGCTGCCAAAGGTGGCACATCTGGTGGTCAGATATTTAGATTGCTATTATTATGCAATCAAGTAGAAAATCATTGCCATTCTTCAATAATAGTTGCAAGTTACTTCATAGATTTATGCCAAGAACTGATAAGGGTTTATGCTCCTATTGTCCAAAACCCAAACTTTGCCTAGGGTGTTTTTGCAGTTTCAAAGAGCACTGCATATGTGAATTAACCATGTGCTGAAGCCGTTTTTTTTTTTTTTTTTTAGTATGTTTGTAACTTGAGTTGAGATGGTGTATACTGTTGTACTGTCAAGCACTAACAGGAAGTACCAAAACCACAGTGCAAACTGTGCTGCAAATACTAAATATCAAGATATTTGCTTATAAGATGTTCAATGGACCGATTTCCATGCATATTTTCATGTTTACACTACTTTTTAAAAGTTTGGGGTTAGTAGTTTTTGAAAGAAGCACCCTATGCTCACAGAGTCTGTATTTATTTGGTACAAAAAAATAAACCATAATGTTGTAAAATATTGAAAATTTGCCTTTTTAAATATTATAATAAGTAGTGTATTATCAGTGTCACATGATCCTTCAGAAATTATTCTAATATGCTGATTTGGTGCTCAAGATATGTTTCTTTTACTGTTAAAAACATGCTTACTATTTTTTTGGAAATGGTGATACATTTTTCAGAATTCTATAAAGAATAGAAAGTTAAAAAGAACAGCATTTATTAAAACAAATAAAAATGAAAATCAGTGTCACAGTTGATGTATTTAATGCAACCTTGCTGAATAAGTGTTAAAAATTATACTGTAGTCTGATGTGGTCAGATGATAATCCTAAAATAGCCTTGTATTACAAGATTGGTTTAGATTAAAGAGAGCAATGTAACATAATTAGTTTACACTCAAGCTCTTCTCTCTGGAATACTGATATTTGGCAGCATAAAAGTAACATAAAATAACATTTTATTGTTCGTGATGTTCATGTTTTTGTGCAACCAGAGCTCAGAAGGCCTACTAGTGACCGCTTGGTAGTGGCTGGTGGTGTGAATCAAGTTTTATATGTATTTATTATCCTCCTCTTTGAGGAACCACTAATTTCCTGTTGTCTCACGAGTGGGAAGCAACAATCCCTTATTCAGGCCTGAACGGAAAAAAAACAGGCTGATTGAAAGATTGTTTTTGTTTTATTTGACAGATGCCGATAAACGTATCAAGGTGGCAAAACCGGTGGTGGAGATGGACGGAGATGAGATGACCAGGATCATCTGGGAGTTCATCAAAGAAAAGGTGCTTAAACGCCAAGCTTGTGAGAGAATGAGGGGGAGGGAAGTGGTGTCTGTCTAGTCTATTTATAAAACTGTTACACACACACACACACACACTCACTGAGAGGAACAGAATGCGGGAGGGAAAGATGTAGAGGGCAAAGGAAAGGGAGAGAAACAGGAGAGTGAGAAGCCTAGACAGGCACAGACAGAACGAAAATTGGGTTAGACAAGAGTAGAAAGACAAAAAGAGATGGAAATTGGAAAGGGAATGTGACGGCGTCTCTTGGGAAAATTAAACGGACAGGAAAGAGTGGAGGAGTGATTGGCATGTTACGCAGATCTCCTTTTTAAAAAGACAGTGTGATAGGCTTACTGGAAGACCGGGAGATTACGGCCACATCACGCGGCCAGGGCCAGTGTTGAGGTCATTCTCACTGACTGGCCGTCTGCCTCCTGAGAGAGATGGCAGATGGTGGTGGTGACGTTCCACAAGATGAAATTATTCTGCCAATTCAGTGGAGAATCAGAATGGGCTCATTATTAATAGCCAGAAAAACAATGCCATTAATCCAGTGATTATTCTAACTATGGTGTTTAGGATCATTTAGAATTTAAATGAACAAGTGTGGCGTCATTTATAGGGGGAGTGTGAAATTTTTGCATCATCAAACTTAATACTTAGATGTGGTAGGAGCAAGGGATATATATATATATATATATATATGTGTGTGTGTTTTTTTTGAATGACTTCATTTACACCTTTAACACAAAATTGTTGTGTGTAGCTCATTCTGACCAATGTGGATGTGGAGCTGAAGTACTTTGACCTGGGTCTTCCTTACCGTGACCAGACTAATGACCAAGTCACAATCGACTCTGCTTTAGCTACCCAGAAATACAATGTTGCTGTGAAATGCGCCACCATTACACCTGACGAAGCTAGGGTCGAAGGTATGGCACTCCTCACTTGATACATTGACATGTTGTACAATTTTTCCCATTTTGACATTATCAACACCTGCTGATAACTGATAAATCAAGTTTTTATCAGTTTATCTTCCAGTATATCTATTTTTGTTAAAAAAATTGTGAATTGGGAAAATGGACAAAATAAATATTTGTATAAATATATATTTTTTAATTGGTAGCATCAGATTTTATCATCTTGTTCTCTAGCCATCCAAAATTCATAATGTTCAACAACTAATTTGCACAAGTCGTTTTGCTACAGAAGCCATGTGCTGGAACTGTTTCCAATCATATTTCTACAAACATAAGCATAGAAACAAAAGCCTAATGGCATATCTTTAAATGCATTATTTTAATCTTTTTCATCAATGACACTTGACAGAGTTCAAGCTGAAGAATATGTGGAAGAGCCCTAACGGAACCATCAGGAACATTCTGGGCGGCACGGTCTTCCGTGAGCCAATCATATGCAAGAACATTCCCAGACTTGTTCCTGGCTGGACACAGCCCATCACCATTGGCAGGCATGCCCACGGTGACCAGGTCTGCTTTTTTGGATGATCTGGGTGGTCTTAATTTGTATTTATTTTTGTTCCCCCCCAGTGTTTTCTTATTTCCACTGAACTGCAATCTTCTTGTTGATTTGCAGTACAAAGCAACAGATTTTGTTGTGAGCCAACCAGGCAAATTCAAAATGGTCTTCTCTCCAGCCGACGGAAGCAAAGCCAAGGAGTGGGAGGTGTTCGATTTCCCTGGTGGTGGCTGTGGAATGGGAATGTACAATACTGACGAGGTCAGTGGACATATAACAAGGGTTTCTTTTTTTTTTTTTTTTTTCAAAAACTGAACATCAAGATATCATAAACAATCTGTGAAAAGAACAATAATTATTTTCTTATAATTGGTACCCACAGTCATGTTACACAGTCAAGGATACTTTCCTACACAAGTTATTAAAAAGCTTAAATCTGAAGTTAAATATATATTCAAAACTGTTAAAAACGTTTGGGTCAGTAAATTTTTATACTTCGATTTAGCAAGAAATTATTAAATTGATCAGAATGAATAGTCAGGAAATGTATAATGTAATGTAAAGATTTGTTTCAAATAAATTATCTTAAAATAAACTTTCTTTTGGCATATCTATTCAGCGAATAATCCTGAAAAATTATAAATCAAATTTTTGTTTACCCCCCGGAAAAAAAACATTAAGCAGCTGTTTTCAACATTGGTAATGGTATTTTTTGTTTATTCTTGAGCACCAAATCAGCTTGTTAGAACTTCAGTAGGATCATGTGTCACTGAAGACTGGAGTAATGGCTGCTGAAAATGTAGTTTGGTTTTTTACATTGAAATGGAAACATTTAAAATTGTTAGGCAATAATGCTTTATCAAATAAATGCAGACTTTAAGTATGAGATGTTTTTTTTTTTCTCAAAAGAAATAAACTTGTCAAGCCAAAACTTTTGAACTGTAATGTGTATGGAATCATTTACAGAAGAATAAAAGTCACATGTAACTACATGCTTGATTTGAAATTATTGTTTGTGTATTCAAAGTAAGTTGATTTAAAAATCCAGTAATCACTGAGCGACTTGTGAAGACAAAAATTAGTTGGTTAAAAAGTGTGGGACCTCTTGAAAGTGTTCAAAGCATTGAAATTAATCCAAAACAGCATATCTACTGGGACCTCCTAAATTTCTACTGAATTAAAAAAAAATGGTCAAATGCATAAAATGAACTTGAATTTATTTATTTTTTTTCTGTTGATGAGCTTATACTCTGCTGGTTATTATTATATTATTATATGAAGGTGTAAAAATAACCTTACCTTACCTAACCTTACCTAACTAACCTTACCTAACCTTAAATTAAGACATTTTTAGACTGTCTCGTGTATTCTGAGTTTGTATAATTAAGGCCTTTTGACTCAAATACTGTTATGTTTTGCACTTACACCTCCGGATGGAGAAAGTCTAGATAATAGATGACCTCCCTTAGATCGTGAACCCTGATGTCCTGAGTCTCCTGACATCTTTGTTTGTAGTCAGGAGAATGGTCTGTTTGGCTTTACAACAGATGAGGTGTCTGCCTTCAGGCTGCTTCAGAGGTGGTGCTGCTAGTGGCCTCTTTTTCCCCTCAAAAGAGATTGACTGAATGAAGTGTCTGTTCATTGTAGGCTGCAAATTGATAGTGCTAGAATTCATTTTTTACACAATTTCCACTTCATGTTTGAAGAGTGATTTTTGCTCAACTACACAGCCAGCGCTTCCTAGTTGAATTTCACATTGTGAAAGTGGAACATCTATTTTCCCGCTTGTGTGACATTCTGTCTTTCGTCTCTTTCTAACAGTCCATCACTGGCTTCGCTCACAGCTGCTTCCAGTATGCCATTCAGAAGAAATGGCCTCTCTACTTGAGCACCAAGAACACCATCCTGAAGGCTTACGATGGCAGATTCAAGGACATTTTCGAGGATATCTATGAGAAGTGAGAAGAAGCATTGGATGTATTGGTGGCTTTGGCATGCTTGTTATTTACACACTTCCACCATGTGTTTTGTGGGAGTGCGTGTTGCTGTGTAATTATGAGATTAGCGCTTTGAGATGCTGTCGCAGTGCTGACATGTGAAACTGTATTTTTCTTTGAAAGTAATTTCAATGCATAATACTGAACCATATTTTTTTTGTTGTTTTCTGTGGGTAGAAACTACAAGTCCGAGTTTGACAAGCTGAAGATCTGGTATGAGCACAGGCTCATCGATGACATGGTGGCTCAGGTGCTCAAGTCTTCAGGTGCCTTTGTGTGGGCCTGCAAGAACTACGATGGAGATGTACAGTCTGACATCCTTGCTCAGGGTAAATAAAAAAGATCTTTTTAAAACATTGTCTGCCTGTTTCACATTGTACCCATGTTCATCCAATTAGAACCAGAACTGTTTTATGGCATTTTTTTTTTTTTAGCACTTCCAAGTCCTAGATTAAGTCATCATCATGCTCTAGACTAAAAACCGGCAGCAATTTGTTTAGTCCATAAATAAAGGCACATGGTGCCCATAAAGCATAAAAGGAGGATATTTGAAATAATAATTATAAAACCTATTAAAAGATGTTGAATATTGTCCACAGGTTTCGGTTCTCTGGGGTTGATGACCTCTGTGCTGGTGTGTCCTGATGGAAAGACCATTGAGGCCGAGGCCGCTCACGGCACAGTAACCAGGCATTATCGTGAGCACCAGAAGGTTTGTTCATTTTCAATTCTTTTATTTATTTATTTTGCTATGTGTCATTTCCTGCATACCAGTTTAGATCTGTGACAGAAAATTGAATAGTTTGTCTCATATTTATCAAAAAAAAAAAAAAATTAAAATAAAGCAACCAGGAGGTTCCAAAACTGGATTTTTTTAATGCCTTATGCCATCTTGTGGTGAGAGGAAAAAATGACAGCCTTCAACTGCATCATTTGAACATTGAACATTTAAATTAGTGTTGAACTTTTTGAAAAGCGCATATGTGCACTTGAGTTAACAACAGTTTGATGGAACACTTGGTATTGTTGCTCTATTTCAGAATTCAGAAATATGATACAACTTATACTTAATTTATTTAAAATATTTCAAACTAATTTTATTTGTTTTGATTTATGACAGAATCGTTTACTTTTTTCAGTCCCCAAAAATATTAATCAGCTCAGCTTTTTTCAACACTGATAATATTACGAAATGTTTCTTGAGCACCAAACCAGAATATTAAAATGATTTCTGAATGATCATGTGACACTCAGGATTAGGGTCACAAAATATATAATGTCTAATATTTTTGTGATCCAGTAAATGCAGCCATTGTATAATGTTTACTGTAGTAATTATTATCATTATTTTACAATGTATTGTAATTATAATATTTTGTAATTAATAAAATGGTGATATATAAAATACCCTGATTTTTGTATTTGTATGTATTCTGTAATTGGGTGCAAATACCATTTTTTTTTACAATGCAGTTGCGTATGAAATGCCTGCAATGTAGTGCTTGACCTTGCAGCCAAAAGCCAAAGGAGTGATCATAATTGATTTTTAACTTTACACAGGGGAGGCCTACTAGCACTAACCCCATTGCCAGTATCTTTGCTTGGACCAGGGGACTGGAACACCGTGGCAAACTTGATGGAAACCCAGACCTGATCAAGTAAGTGAATGTATTACTTCCAGTCATATGTACTATAGGAATAAGATAGGGGAGCTTTATTTCATTGCAGCAGCATTCCTATCATAGCCGTTATGTTTAAACAGAAGTGTAACTGTTAATCGTTGTCCATTGTTGTGCAGGTTCTCTCAGACTCTAGAACGAGTGTGCGTGGAGACTGTGGAGAGTGGCGTGATGACCAAGGATCTGGCTGGCTGCATTCATGGTCTCGCCAAGTAAGTCAGCAAATTATCTCGAAGCATATAAAAAAAAAATGATCCAGGTTTAATGTCTTCGACCTCCATTAAAGGACTAGTCCTAATGATAAAACTACTGTCATCAATTAAGGTTTTCTTTAGCTGATGTCATTAACATTTGTCTTTGTGTGACCACAGCTGTAAGCTGAACGAGCATTACGTCAACACCACCGACTTCCTGGATGCCATCAAGACAAACCTGGACAAGGCTCTGGGCAAATGAAGGACAACGGGCCTGGACACCACAGAGAGTGTCTGTCTTTTTGTACCTCATTTTTAACTTAAAGGTCATGAGTACAATATAATGTATGAAGGGAGGGACTAATAAAAACATAGTGATGATCCTAGCTGTTCTGTTAGCTAATCCTGTTGATGGGTGATCCCATCTCTTCCTGCACCTCCAGGGGTCTATTTTTGTAAGATGAAGTACTGTATGTCAGATACTGTATAAAACCATAGGAAAAAAAGCAAGATTAAGGGCCACATGAGAGACCCTCTAATAAAACTCTGCCACCTGGATCCCTGTTCTTGTGTGGTTTGTCACAATATACACATCACACTCCACATGGTTAAAGGTAAATAAATGTATTAATTTATAATAATGTCCATAGCACAACATTTAATATTAATCAACATCATATTCACAGCAGTGAGCAACAAAAGAATCGAAAGCTTATACAAAACTAAAGCTCCTGCCTGGCTTAGAGCGAACAGCCTAAAATGCAAGGACACAACCATTTAAAACAATAAAAATGCACCAAGTCTTGTGTTGCACATTAACATTTTGAGTTGCCTAGCTAGATGGAGAATACATGGTGAATTTCCCCAATCATTCGCTGCTGGGTCTCGAGCTCTGTCACATGTCGGCAGACTGTCGTTCATCACTCCTGAGCTCTGCGCTGGAATGATGGATGAGACACTCGCTTTCGCACACACAAGGGCAGTTCATATTTTTGTCCAGTGTTTTTAGGGCATCCTCGTCAAAATTCAACCAGTATTGGTGGCTTTGTGAAAGATGCAGTGCACGTTACGAGGTTTTATGTCCAAGGAGATTAAATTGGATGAGGTCTGGAATAAGGTCATTTAAGCCACACGAAAAAATAAAAATGATGCTAGAAGATTACCACATTTAAAAAAAAAAAAAATAATTCAGCCCACATAGTTGGTTAGTATGTAGTACACAGAAGAACCGAGATTTTCCTGAGGCTGACGCATGTGAAATATTGAATGCTTTAAAGGGACAAATCTTAGTTTGTTTTATTACATTCATCAAACTAAAGATGGAATATATATATAATTTAGACAGAAGATTCTTGTATTTTAGAAAAGATGGACCAAACAATGCACTTGGGTAAATAATGCAATTATACTCAAATTGAACTAAACCCATGGCTTAGCTTGTATATTTTCAACTTGAAATAAAATCCGTCCATCTGGAACAATGGCAATGCATTTACACTTATGAATGCCAAGAACATTGACCAATAAATACTATTTGCGAAAATGTAAAAAAAAAAAAAATCCAGAAGGCTATACAGTGATCAAATGCCATGGGCTGGCTCATCATTTAAAAAAAAAAAAAAAAAAAGGCTCTGGAAAAACTTTCCCACAAACTCAATCCACTGTGAGCTACAAACTGCTGAAAAGGAATCTTAACAAAAGTCACAGTATGCTTAAAAACTAAATGCTGGGAAAGTTAACATGTAATTAGAACTATTTGCACTTTGTCAGCTTTGGTTAAATCCAATAAAGTGGTATCGAACTTGCTGGACAGTAAAACAACCAACAAGACTGAAGGGATAATTCACCTGAAAATGAACATGTTGTTCCTGTATGCATGTCTTTATTCTGTTGAACATATAAGATAGTTTGAAGAATGTAACCAAACAGTTGCTGGTGGCCATTGACTTTCATAAGTTACCAGCAACAGTTTGGTTATCAACATGAAGGGGAGTAAATGATGACAAAATATTCATTTTTTGGGTGAACCGTTCCATGCCTTATGGCAGTCAGAGCTGTGGATTGTTTGTATAGATTAAGTGCCTTCTTACATCTGTGCATATTGTTTCACTGCACCATTGAATGCGACTTATAAATGCTAAAAACTGCATTGTAATGGGCAAAAGTGGAACATTTGTTTCAAAAACAATAGCACCTACATACACACAGTCCTTTATTCTTCAGGATGGTCCCTAATGTGAAATGACATGTTAAAATGAAGCTCCAGTCTGCTATCACTTTTGTTTCACAGAGCCAAAATGGCTTCCAGTGCACATCCACTTCATGATGGCTATTTCCTCAATGGTTCATGTCCGAGTCAAGAGTACTACAGAAATGACCATTAAAGTCTTTTTCCCCCCCTTAAACCACATTTTAGTGTCTCAGTCAGCTTTTTAAGTTGTGTTGTAGCGAGCAGAAACCTTAGAGTAGTTGTAGTAGCTAATTTTGGCGAGTTTCGCCAAATCTTGTGCGTTGTTGCTGGCTAAATTCTCCCTCTCACTGTAATCAAAGCTCTCTTCCTCGTATTCTTCCTGACCCTCCGCATCAGGCAGGACATCTGAGGAAGGAAATGGAGACACAAATATAAGCCTCGCTAATGGAATAATTACCTTTAACACTTTTTGGTTTTTCATTATATATGCAACGTGAATTCAGGGGTTTATATTTTATACCATTAATTTATAATTTTGTAAAATGAAATCATTGACAAAAATCTTTGAATCAGTCAAACGTATTTCACAAGTCTTGGTATGTTTCTTTACACACGCGAGACACACGGTGTACACCAAAAGCAAATTTAATTTGCATGAGTAGATTGCATACAAAGTTAATGCAAAGACGCAAATAGATGAGAATTCAGGCTGGGTGATGCGTTTGCCGCAATATTTTCCTCAACTGTGTTTTCCACGCAAATTGAAAAATGTAAACTCGAGTGGAAAATATGCATGATGCATTGTCATGTAAGCTAATCAGTGAAGAGCTTATTGACATGTCTGGTTTTATCAGAAAATTATTATTATTATTATAAAAAAATATTTTTTGGTATGATTGACACAAAAAACATCCCATGAGTAATCTAGAGTAATGTGACGCAAATATTCGCTTCGCTTTTGGTGTGCACTCTCAGACTTGCTGACTTTTAATAGCATCAGATTGTATTTCCGCCTTATAAGGCCACAGAGAGGCGGAGTCAAACAGTTCTATAAACCTCTAGGCTAAATCGGTCTTGTCGTTTCTAATTTTCTATAATATTGAGAACAGCAAGAGTCAGAAGTAAGTGTAATCTGAGGTCAAATTTGCATTTTGTTACCTTGTCCTTCAGTTGAGGTGTCCAGGATTCCATGTTTTACCTTCATGTGTCGACTCAAGTTGCCCTTCAAATTGAACTTGCTGGTGCAGTAAGGACACTTGAAGGGTTTGCTACCGGCATGAAGGTGCATGTGACCCAGCAGGTTGTACATTCTGTTGAAGGACTTCCCGCACACCTACAGAAACCAATTTAGGAACTGTTAGAGGTCTATGATGCACAGCTATATCAGGCAGAAAAATACAGACTGTCTGGAGGACTCCAGCAGGGTTATATTGGCATGGAAGATTTCTTCATACCCACCTTGCACTTAAAAGGTTTCACAGGCAAGTGGACAATCATGTGTGTTTTAAGCGTCTGCTTCTGAACAAAGGTCTTGAAGCAGACGTGGCACTGGAAAGGGCGCACACTAGTGTGAATCAGCATATGTCGCTTCAGGTTGGCAGAGAGCGTGAACTCGCGAGAACACACATCGCATTTGTATTCCTTCATACCCTGTGAGAGAAAGACAACAGCAATATATTTAGAGATGAGTCCAATGTGACGATCACTAAAAGTAACTTTTGTAATTAGCGGTAGATTTTTTTTATTATTCGTTTTCGAGAGCGGGTGGAAAAATGATTTATCACTGGCATCGGCTGAATGAGAAAAAGTGGTTAGTTGTCATAAGCACAGCTGAATCCATCAGTAGGGTGCCTGTCTTGCTTGCTCACTAGAATCCATAATGCAGAGCAACTCACACACACACACTTTTTTCACTGTTGTTAACGCAATGCTGCAGGGTAAAAAGATATGTGTATGCAGCACAGTACAAGCTCTGATGTTCCAACAAGCTAAAACATTAACAAATGAAGAGGGTTAAACATTCTCCCTCATTAACAATTTGACTATTCAATGAACACTTCCATTGTATCCAGGGAATACTGCCATCCTAACACACAAGGAAAAACGCTTTAAATTTAAGAATGTGCTAAGATGAACTACATTGAATCTACACTACAATGCCATAAGTGAGCTGGCTACCCCTTGTGTTTGGACACTTTATTTCAGTAAGGATAGTTCTAGAATTATGTGCCAACTGCCATCTTGCACAGGTGAATAAATAAACTGTGAGGGCAATGGGTGCAATACACATCTAGTAGAAAGCTTTCCCAGGAGAGCTAGGGAGTATCAGCTCCGAATTATATAGAACATCCCGATGAAACGTACAGGTATCCACTAACTGTAGTGTACCCAACAAACTGTGTTCTCATTTAGGAGTGACATTCATTATCTCTAATAGCAATAAATCTAACAACAGAGCTCAAACTAGACAGCTGCTGATGTAAATGCTGAAGAAATGACTAACTGCCGATGTGTTTTTTGCTTCGAACCCTGCTGACCTGTGACACATTCTGTTTACTGACACTGCAGTCATGACGAGATGAATCATACTCATGGAGAGTGAGAAATGAAAGGAGGAAGTATCAGCTTGTGAGACCCACTTCACTGCACAAAGCACACACAAAACAAAACAACTCCATACTAGTGCAAGGGACAGGGAAACGGGATAAGTTAATGGCAGGGTAGGAGGCGGATTGGATGGCTGGAAGGGACTGACAGAGACGGCTCTATTTACATAGAAACTTGTTGTGGCAAAACCCGAGACACAACTGAAGATGACACATTAACCAGCAGCTTTATGAGAACATGAAGTGGTGGGAAAATGTATGTGGGGTTTGAATCTCAAAGTCGCTGGGCAGTTACTTCTAATAAGATGGTTGCAGGAAGATTATGAAAACTAATGAGGTTTAAGTACCTTGTGTTCGATGGCCTGCTGTGTCAGTACCTTGTGTGTAAGCATGTGCTGCTTCAGGTGGTGGATCTGCACGAACTCCATGCCGCACTCTGAGCAGACATAGGGCCGCACGTTCTGGTGCTTCATCAGATGGTTCTGGAGCTGGCTACGGTAGGCGAAGGACTTATGACATTCAGTGCACTGAAAGGTTGTCGGGCCCTGGTGGCTGACCTGGTGCCGCTTGAGGTGGGCGTGAGTGGGGAACTCCATGCCGCACTGCGTGCAAACATGACAGTGGCCGCTCTCGTGCTTGGTCTCATGAGTACGTAACTCACTAGGGTAGGCAAATCCTCTGCCGCAGAAGCGGCAGCTGTAAGGCTTGACGTCACTATGCTGCAACATGTGCCGTTTAAGGTGACTAGTCTGGGTAAAGGCCTTCTTGCAGACTGTGCACTTGTGTGGCCGCGTCCCCTGGTGCGTTAGCAGATGCGTCTGAAGATGGCTGGGCTGCTTGAAGAGCTTTCCACAATGCAGACACTCATGTGGTTTAATGCCATTGTGACCCAGGATGTGCGTAACCAAGTTGTACTTCGAAGTGTAGGATTTCTCACACATGCGACACTTCCAGCGTTTCAGGCCTTCTCCCACATCCACACAGTAGGATTCGTCAATTTGCACGTTAATATCTAGCCGGTCAATCTGCATCCGTCTACCCAAGGAGTTCTCACCCTCCGTCCACATCATGGCCTGGCTGCCCTCCTCATAGTCTCCTGGAAGGCCCATCTCAGCAGCCTCATATGCAGTAACACTGGATTCATAATAGCGCCTTATTGCTGGGCTCACATCCTCCTCTGTTGTTTTCAGGTTCAGTGCGCTCTCCTCCACTTCCTCCTCCTCTTCTTGTGCCTCCTCCTTTCCCCGTCCTCCCTCAGAGGACTCCACCAACACTTTTCCATGGCCCGCAGGGCTTTGGTGGGCTTGTGTCTGAGTGTCAGAGTCAACCTGCTGGATGGCTGGCTCCCTCGAGGGCTCAGGGTAGCCTTTGTTACACTGCTCTTCTTTCATTGGCACTCTCCGAGGTGCTAGGTCCAACACTTCTGGCTCATTGTCAGGTTGCTGGGGATTCGAGAGATAACATGGGTTGGAGAAGTCGGGCCTCTCTCCTTTCACCTGATTCGGTGTGTCCGGAGACCTCTCCGTGGATTCCTCTGGTGTTCCTTCACTCAAGGGCCTCTTGGTCCTCCCACGGGGTCCTGGACGCCTGCGTTCTGCCCCGTAGATCTTCTCTGGCCTCCTGTTCTCCCCGTGAGGCTCAGATAGATAGTCTCCATTAGCTCCAATTAGCTGATCTGCATATTCGTACTCCATGGATTCTGCAGGAGGAGCGGGGCCTTCACGTCCCTCTCCCATGTAGAAACCGTTTGGGGCAATTGTCGCTCCGAAGATTTCATTCTGTGATATGAGTCCAAGCACAGCAGCCTGGGCCAGGGACAGGACCACCACCGGTTCAGTCTGAGTGCCGACGTCCACGGCATGCTCCATCACTTTAGAATAGCAGCGAACCAGAGGAACTTCCTGCTCTTCCTGTCAATGGACAAAACAACAGGTCTTACCAATACTTCATAAAATCCGAATCAGTGTAGAATAAATCTGCCATTGCAAGTGTCAATACAATACAGTTTTAGCAAAAAAAAAAGTCTGGCTAAGGCTGTCATGGCAACAGTGTCACTACAATAGCAATGAAGTCAGTTCAGTAGCGTCACATCTACATGAGGTTCAGAACCACCAAGTAGACTGATGCGGACGGCAAATTAGAGCTGTTTAAATAGGGTTTGTGGATTTGCTTTTGAAATTAGAAAATGACAATGAAATGAAAATCATTCCTTTAACTGATCTTTTAGTTAAAAAGTAAAAAAAAAAATGCTCATTTTCACAGCAGTAAGCAAGAGACATCGTCCGACAACGCCTTGCCTCTGTGTCCACCAAAGATTGCTTTAGATAGAAGAGATAAGACAGATCTGTTCGAGCGCCATGCTTCCTTCCTTCACAGTCTTTAAACGAACATGAAGCACAAAGAGTGTCTGGGTCCGAGTGGGAACTCTACATCCGTGGACTATCCACAGCATTTCCTGTGAGGTAAAGCGCTGCCACTGCTGACTATGAAAAGGTTGGACAGTGAAGTTTAAGCAGTACCAGCCAGTCTAGTCAATTTGTGGACTTCACACATTGGCTGAAGCCAACATAATCCAGTTAGATACAGCACCTATGAGAAAATGTGTTCTTTGAGGCTGATGATTAGGTTACTTACATATGGATTAATTAAGGGGAAGTTGGTCGAACATTTAGCTCAAGTCACTTTACCACACATCGGAGTGCTCAAATCACTGTCCTGAACACACAAGTAAATGTGTGTGTTCTCAGAAAGTCATTTACACACATTATCACCTCTAACGAGCTGGTACCTTGATTTGTTCTTGAAAAAAAAGAAACCTACACAATACGGATTTAAGATTAAGAAAAACAATCATACACAAGGGAAAGAGGAAGGGAGCGACTGACAACAGTAAAACAGAGGAAGAGAGAGACAAGCAGAGACAGGGGAGAGAAAAGAAGAAATGGGTGGAGGGAGAGAGAGAGGGAGCGAGAAATGGGAAGGGAAACCTGGATGCCCTGATAACCATGTCATTTAAAATTACTGCTTATAAAGCAGTCGGACAGAGGGAGGGAGAAACAGACAGAAAAAAAGAGTGAGTGAGTGAGTGAGAGGAAAAAGGTTGATTGAGGAAGCAAGTGAAAGAAGGAAGAGAGTGGAAGGGGAGGGAAGGGGGGAACTGGGGGATGAGAGACAGACAGACTGAGTGACTGACTGAGTGAGGGAGGGGAGTGAGGAAAGGGAGATAAAAAGAGATAAAGAAAGAGTGAGAGGAAAAGAAGAGGGGGAGGGAGGGGCGGCGGGGGATGAGAGACCGAAAGAAACTGAGTGAGAGAGAGTACAACAGAGAGATAAAGAGAGAGGGAGGGGTTGTGGGGAGTGAAAGACTGAAACTAAGAAGAAGGAGACAGAAACAGAAAAAATAAGAGGGTGAGAAATGAGAAAGAAGGAGGGAGGAAATAGGAAAGAAAAGGAGTGTTAAGACAGAAAGACAAATGAAAGAGCCAGTCGGGCAAGATAGCAGTCGTGCCTGTATGAGAAGAGCTGAAGTGAATATAAAAATAGATTAAAAACAAAATAATAAAAAAAAGCATACACACACACACACACACAAACCCTAGGTAGTGTAAAGACAGCACAGAATGAACCTGTGTGTGTGAGAGTCTGAGAGATAGAAAACAGGAGAAACACACTGCATTGGAGGCAGAGAGACAACATGAGGCTAGACTGAAAAAGAGAGAAATGTTAAAGTGTAAATTTCACTGTTGCGGTATTCTGTGTGTGAGAAAAAAGTCATTTCATTTCCCCAATTTAAAAGTTGCAAACTTTCACAAAGCAATTAACCAACAGTTCAAAGTCAATATATCAAGACAAGCCGCTTCATACAGCATGTATGTTTGGATTGAGCACTCACCACATTACTCCTGGTGTGATGTTTGAGGTGTTTCAGGGACCTCATCCTTCAAGACAAGTGAGAAGAGCAAAAAACACCAGCTCCTATTTATAGCTGCGAGACGCAAAGGGGGCGGAGCTTGGGCTCATCCTCCTCCTACTGTTGCTGTTATCAGAACTGAGTGTGCCTGCCTCTCTCTCACACACATACACACACAAACCTATTTCTTCCATTCTCTTTCTTTCTTTCCGTCTCTCTGCCCTCCCTTCCTCACACTCCCCCATCTCTTTCTCCTTTCTTTCTTTCTCTTTCGCTCTCTCTCTCTCGCGCGCACATTCACTATTCCTCTTTCTCACGCACACACGGCGTGACCCTTCAACAAACATATTTCAGATAACAAAAGCGCACTTCTCAACACATCTTCGCTTTGGAGATGATCTCAAACATGTTTCAAGACGGCACAAACACACAAGAGTGATCCCTAATCACCGGCGCACTGGAGGCGTGTCTGTCGGTGTCAGACAGCCACTGAGTGAGACATGCTGAAATGTTTCCCTGGAGGAGTTCTACAGGTCTGTTTATTTGCGCATCTCAAATAATTAAGCCGCAAGACGCACGTGCAATGTCTGAGAGCCAGTGCGCTCCAAAAAAATGAGTGACAAAAGAAAGAAAGGGAGAAAGAAAAGCAGTTTGGAAAGAGAGGGAGGGAGGGAGTGAGACAGACATGGGGGAGAGAGAGAATAAGAGGAAGAGGGAGGGGGACTGAGACAGAGAGGTATAGAGAGAAAAGAGAAGGGAAGGGGGGTGAATGGGAGAGAAATAGAAAGAGAGAGAGATAGAGCGACAGAAGGAGAGAAAAGAGGTGGGGGGAGGGCGAGAGAAGAAGAGAATGCAGCAAAAAAAGGAGGAAGAGAGGAACTGGGGGAGGGACAGCAAAGCATAAGAAAAGATGAGGTCAAAGAAAAGAGAGGAAGGCAGAAAGAAAGAGAAGAGGGAGGGAGAGCGCTAGAGAGGGTGGGGTGGGGGGGGGGGGACTGAAAGAGAGATAGAAAGAGAGAACGCAGTGAAAGAGAGAGTTTCATCAGCCTGAGAGAGAGATAGTGAGGGGGAAAAAAGAAGAAAAGGGGGGATGGTGGAGTGTGAAAATAAAAAAGAGGAGTCCATCAGCAAGAGAAAAAGAGGGGGAGTGGAAGAGTGAAGGGGGTGTGGGGGGGGGAGGGAAAAACAGCAAGGAAAGATATTAACTATTAAAGTTCTGGTTTTCTTTCCATCAGGAGCATGCGATAGGCTACCTGTCCGCTCCGTTGCCGGGTGTGTGCTGAGGTGTTCCCGCTCATCCTCATTACGGAAAAGGTATGGGATTAGTCTAACACTTCCTGTGAGCTTATTAACGCCGGGATATATGCTGGCCGTCCCACAAAAGAGCCTCTATTATGGAATAGAACACACCTGAGTGAAGGAGTGAGCTGTAAACCGTCAGTGTGTGAGAAGAGTGGAGGACATTTTTTCATCAGTGAGCAGGAAAGGGCAATCCATGAAAGAGAGAGAAAAATCAAGCATTGTAGGAGAGTCAGTATATGTGCGTCTCAGTGAGAGAAAGATATGTGTGTGTGTGTGCGTGTGAGAGATCGTGAGAGGAAAGGAGGGAGGGAGGGAGGGAGGGAAAAGAGAAAGGACAGAGAGAGAGATAGGGAGCGAAGGGAAACAGACATAGATAAAGAGAGATTGAGGGAGGGTGTGAGTGAGGGGGAGAGATAGCAGGAAGTTGAGAGAGCGAGAGAGGAGAGAAAATAGAAAGAGTGCAAGGGAAGAAACAAAGAGATAAGACGCAAAAGACAAAGAATCCACATGGAAGAAGAAACGGCCAGGGACGTGTACATAAAACAACAGAGCTGCCGGCCTGTGGGGAAAACGAAGAGGGGGAGACAACAGAAGTTAGGGGAAAGAAAGAATATATGCTGACTGGAATACCCATCCAGGCCCATGGGGTTTCCCCTCTCCTTTATATATATATATATATATATATATATATATATATATATATATATATATATATATATATATATATATATATATATATAAAGAAAGAGATGGTTTGAAACCTGTCCTAACCTTATTTGCCCAGAAGTATCAGACTTGTGCGAACCAGTCCTCCTTACACGCACACTCACACACGCAGGAAATAATACATGATGAATAATGAACGCCTACTAGTTTCTTCTGCATGTGTGTGTGTGCGTGCGTTTGCTTCTCCACAGGTTCGTGTAGCTGTGCTTTAGAGGGGTGTGTGGTTTGAGAATCCATCTACAGGTTTAACCAACAACTGTGTGTGCACTTGACATGACACTTTTACTTACGCTTTGTGTGTTTCTCCTCCACCTGAACAGAAGCAATAGGGAACTTTTGGCTACATTGTTTTCTGTGGCAATGTGAACGTATGATACTGAGGGAAGTGGGCTTGAACCGGTTGGGTTAGTGGTTGAGATCTGACTGGGATGTATGAGCATGTGGTCGTTTTCAATTCTCAAAAGCCTCAGTGCTAATGTGACCTGAACAGAGACTTATACATTAGCCCACCGCAGGTGATACGAGGGGGAAATATGAAACCATCCACCTGTACATACTGACACCTTCTAACTCCATTGTAATGCAATGAAAGCGAAAGGGTGTAGCACAAACACAGTGGTCAAGGCTTTCAAATACAAGACATTTCAAAAGAAAGTAGGGTAAGCGGTGCTACTCAATCTTCTAGACAAGGGAAAATTAACATTAATTCAACTAATATATTTTTGATTCAGGGTGTCTGTTTTTTTTTTAATTGAAAAAAAAAAAAAACTACTTGAAAAAAATTATAACTTCAATGTGATCTGTGGTTAACTGTGCCATGTCAAGGGGTAATGTAAGTTGAATAACCAAAGTAATTGTGAAAGATTTACATAAAAAAGTGCACATAAACAAGAAAAAAATGATAAAAATAGAACTATTTACAAATGCACCACACCATTCCGATCCGAAGTGTTATTTTGATGCCCATTTTTCACATTTTTTTAAACCAGACAGGATAAGGGTTAACATACAGAGTATCTGAATACATAACAGTATTTGAAATATGAATAATAATTATAATAGTTTTTTCCCCCTGCATTTGGAGACACAACTCATTTTTTGTTAAATCCCTGACAGCTTGCTAAAACATCTGGCACATTTTACCCCATAGTAGTAAAATGTCATAGTTTAAAAATATATATAATAACATTATTAAAAAAATAAGACAAATATATATAAACATATATTGACTATAGTTATATGATCTAAAATTAAACAATATGATAGGGGAAACCCTTATAGAGGCACATACATTTGAACAAATACTTATATTTATGAAAAAGGGCTCATGGACACATTTTGTGTCAAAATATACACTACTTTTTTTTTTCTTTTTTTTTTGAAAGAACTTAATTCTATTCAGTAAAAATGTATTACATCGATGAGTAAAAGTAAGAAAAATAATGTCACAAAAGTTTTCTATTTCAAATAAACTTGCATTCACAATGTTATCAAAAATGATGCATCACAGTTTCCACAAAACATATTCACCAAATCAACATATTCAAATGATTTCTGAAGGATCATGTCACACTGAAGACTGGAGTAATGGCTGCTGAAAATTCAGTTTGAATTTCACAACTGAAAATTGTAGTAATATTTCACAATATTACTGGTTTTACTGTTTTGATCAAATAAATGCAGCCTTGGTGAGCATAAGACACTTCTTTCAAAAAAGTTTTTAAATGGTAAGTGTACATTTTTAGACCTAGATAACATTTTGACTTTGACATAAACTTTATTTTATCTGCCATGTACTTTACTTTGGCTGCAAACATAACATTATTACTTTCTAAATATAAGGTGACATTAAAAAAAAACTGCACAGTTTGCTAGATTTAAGGGGGTGACATCTTATGCTGTCATGTTAATCTAAACAAATCTCAATGATAAACTTATTTTCAGAAGCTTTTAATATAGGCATAACCACACAAACACGAATTAGCACAAAAAGCCAGATCTTCAGTCATTCAGGCAACAAGATCATGACTCTGCTTCCGTGAGATTGGGTTTAGCAGAGCTCTTGAGAGGCGTCAAAGCACATACAGCCAGCCTTCAGCTCTAACAACCCCACATCCCCCTCCATCTGAGCCCAGAACACACACCAGCACTGCCACTTATTAACCACTGAAACTCAATGGACATAACCTTTGACCCCAAGCCAGACACACTGCCAGCAGTTAGTTCCTTTCTAAATTAACTTCTAAATCATTTGTCCACTTCTGTGAGAACATGCTATGAAGACAGACAGCAGGAGCTAGTTTATCCAGACACTTCACGTGTCAAATCCATCCTATACGTCTTAATCTCGGGCACACAAAGTTGGCCCTGATGGTCCTGCGCTCTTGATTTCAATGTTTGTGTATTTTGGTTGCAGCCCATCCGAGAGAAATCACACTCACAGATGCGAGCGCACACAAAAACACAGAAGATGCAAAAAAGAGAGGCTTTCCAAATCCTGAATAAAAGATTACCCCCCTCATTCAGCATGGGGGTTACAGATAAAATGTTGGACCGAATATTGGGCAAGAAATGTTTCTGCCGAGAGAACCGAGAGGAAATAGAGTGAATAGAAAAGAGAATGACAGTTGAGGGAGGAGAGCATTCAGCACAGGATATAAAAGGAACAGAGAAAGAGAGAGAGAGAGAGAGAGAGAGAGAGAGAGAAAAGAAAGGGGAGAGTGGGGGAGAGAGAGAAGAAGAGCGAGAGAGAGAGAGAGAGAGAGAAAGAGAGGAGGGAGGGTGAGCGAGAGAGAAAGAAAGAAACAGAAAGAGGAAAAGGAGAGAGACAGTGAGAGAAAGACAGAAGAGAAGGGGGAAGGGAGGGAGATAGAAAGAAAAAGAGTCACACAAGAGACTAAAAAAACCACAGAATATATAAAAAAGCAGCAACGTCTGGCTTCGGCTCCATGAAGATAGACAAATATGAATGGAAATAGGAGGCTATATTGTATGCATCTGAATGAGGCGGGAGTCCACACCCTGCAAAATTCAGCTGCGAAGGCACAAGTTCATTGTGTTGGGCCTAGAAGCATTCAGGAGCGCCAGCCCTCTGCATGCGTGCGTCTCCCTGAGGTACGAGGTTGGGAGGTCAAAACCTCGGCTGACTCCCGCCGCTGCCTTCAAGAGAACAGTTGCCTCCTGCCTCCCGTGCAGTTTCATCTCATAATCCTGCTAATGGCAGTTAAATGGGCTGACGGCACGAGTCTATGCTCAAATGAAGAGGCCTGTACATACTAGTGAGTCTGACGCCCGAGAGCAGGCAAACTCTCATTTGCAGGGTCTCATAAATAGCATCCGTCCTTCCGCAGGCTCGTGCTCTTGTATTTCTCCCTCACCTCACGGTAACAAATTTCAACCTGAATTACTTTTTCTTTCTCCCAAGTTTCATTCTTTTAAATCAAAACCCCTTTGTCTCTCTCTTCTTTTGTACCTTCTTCTTGTTTCCATGGTTACCCCTCTCTCTGCGCTGTACACTATCTATCTCTCCCTCCATTTCCCTCTCCGTCTCTCTCACTCTGTTCTTATCTTTCTCATTTTGCTTTCATCTCTGCCTCCCTTCCTCCTGCTTTATCCCACACCCTCCTCACTCCGGCTTTTATCTATTTTCACTTTCATCTGTCTTTCACCTTTCTCTCCCCTTCAAGCCTGCCATTCCATCATGCTGTTTTTTTTTTTTTTTTCATTTCTTACTTAAGGAGAACGAGAGAGTGCGAGGGAAAAGTTTCATCTGTTGCCCTATCAATTCTGCATTTTTAATCACTTTCCATTCGTCCAATCCCCTGTTCCGTTTCCACTGACACAATCGCTCATTTACATGTGCGCTAGACGGAGTGGTCAGTTCTTCAGCGCTCATCCCCGGGCTGCTTCTCTGTTCTTCAGGCTCTCGGAAGAAGGTTTAGCGTGAAAAGAATTACAGGATGAATCAAACCTGATATTGTGTGTCCTCATCTCGCTGCGGCTACTTCAGAACGGTGTGGATGGATACGTGATGTGTGTATGATTAAAGTCAGAGTGAACTGTCGTTTGCAAGCCGTTTCATAATGTGATGCGCTTCTAAGTGAAACTGGATGTTTAATGAGTAAATATGTAGGGTGGAACACTGGAAATCGACTGGAGTGTGAAAAGTGGACATTATAGCTATTTGGATATTGGTTAACATTATCCAATAACACGTTGAGTAAGTGATATTAGTGGAAAAGGAAAGCCTTTTCAGAGGAAGATTTTTAAATTGGAATAATGTGGACTGATTAATCATTCACAAAAAGATCAGGAAAGTGCAATAAAAAAAGTAAACGGTCACATTTAAATAAGAGCAGTGTAAAAAATATTTAAAATTGAATTTTGAACAACCTTGATTTGCAAATCTTCTACTCAAGAGCCATGTATCTGATTCCCAAACACATGACACTTATGAGCCAGTTATTTTTGGCGGATCAAGAGCACAGAGCAAACAGTGTAATTCACAAACAAAAGAGAGATCTGATTCTTGAACAAAATGTTATTTTAAACAAGTTTAAAACTTATTACTGAATTACACAAACATGCATGTAGTTAGTCAGAATTCCGAGCAAATGATTCTTATGAGCCAGTCCTTTTAACGAATCATTAAAACAAATGAACAAATTACTTAACCAGTTCTTTTTACTGATGCATACAACATACAACGCAGTCAGGGTCAGATTCACAATTATTATTATTATTTTTAATGATTCACAATATTTTACAGAATCATTAAAACAAATTAACAAAAAAAGAAAGGAAAAAATTAACTGAAAAATTAACATTTTCATGAATCAAGAAAATCAGTCAGTGTCAGATTCATGCACAAACGACTCTTATGAACGGGTCCTTTTTAATGAATCATTCTAGTCATATAAGTTTCTAGTTTGTAACCGATCAAGTTGAGTTTGATTATAATTTTACACAATGTGGTAGTAACAGTTTCACACAAGATATACAATTTGTTTGTTGTTTACTTTGGTATTCACATACCTTTTGGTGTTGCTTATTATATATTATATTATTGTTATATCTTTTACGTAATATTTAGGTTACCTGTACAATTTACAGCATTAACTGACAGTGGATTTATATAGACATTAAAATATGATTAAAATATGCCCAAATGAATTAGAAATGAATTTGCACAGTCTTCATTCATTTTAATTTAAAGTTGATTTAAATCACAAAAAGTGAGATTTTCTATGCTTTCCTCTTCTAAGGTACCCTTCATATGCTCATCTTATGGTTCCTAGTGATAAACGTGCTATGTGGCAGGACATCCTGTGGCCTGTAAGCTCATGGCTGTGATGAAGATGTCCCTGTGAGACATAGACACCTCCTATGAGGAGATAACTGTCCTCTGCACAACTAATGCAGATATTTATATCAATATATCACAACCTCAACAAGACACAATACACCCCTGCAGTTTACTTAGGATTATTCACAATGAGACAAGTTTGCATGCATAGAAAGGCACCTGAGGTTGTTTCATTAGGGCTAAACCGAGTGCTTTATGTAAGTCAGTGCACAAAACGCACTAAGAAAAAGTCCCCAGCGCAGTCTGACTGCAGTAGGAGGAAGTGTTGTGCTTGAGATCTGACTGAAACTAACCTCCCTCCCCTGCTCCTTCCCTTTCCCCTTTGCTTTAAGTACCACAACTATTCAGAAAAGAGAATAAAGAAAACCTGAATAGAGGAAGAGAAGAAATAGAGGTCCCAAAGAGCTGAAGAAAAGCGAGGGGGAAAAAAAAACAATGAAAAGAGAAACAGGAATGAAAAGCAGCCAGAGAGAAAGAAAGAGAAGAAAGAGGGACAGCGTGAGGGAGGGGGAGACAGAGAAAAAGAAGCAGAGCAAAGGCTAGTGCAGAGTGAGAGTGAGAAAGCGAGAGTGATAAAAAAAATGTTTCTTTTGCCTTTTTCTTTTTTTAAAGAGATGGATTTAATGGCATAAAATTAATGGCACAAGGAAACCTTAACCAGCCTACATTCTGATGAGGGCAGAAATTAACCTATTTATCTGGTTTAAATGCACTGAGCTATAAAGTCCATCTCAACTACACAGCACAGATTTATCCGTCAAGAGTATGATGAAATCTTGTGACAGCTAAGTAAGGAGGAGGGTTTAAATTTTAATTTAATTTAATATTAACAACAAAATCAAAATGTCTTCTGCATGAAGTCTGTAGATGGAAGATGCCTTCCTTAAAACAAAATGCATTTACTTTAACATTTTTAACATTCACATATTTATAGTATGTGCAGGATGATGGTAGACAGACAGACAGACAGACAGATTGATAGATTAAATTGGAATGTACTATTGTAATATACAATACTACATTATGTATCTTAATTGTACACACAAAATAAAATCAATTAATCCCAAAGCTATTTCAAATGACTAAAAATGCTCATATGTGACCTTGTACCTTAAGTGACATTTTTTTTTAAATTGAGATTTATACATTATCTGAAAGCTGAATAAATGCTCTTTCCATTGATGCATGGTTTATTAGGGTCAGACAAAATCTCCTATGAAATAGTCCAAATAAATTTTTATATTTAAGGTAAAAAATTTACAAAATATCTTCATGGAACATGATCTTTACTTTATATCCTAATGTTATTTTGGCTATTACTAATAATATACCCACCAATTCATCAAATTAGAATATGATGACATGCCAATCAGTTAATCAACTCAAAGCACCTGCAAAGGTTTCCTGAGCCTTCAAAATGGTCTTTGACACCCTTCACAAGGAGTGTAAGTCACAAAAAAAGTCACTGGCTGTTCACAGAGTGCTGTATCCAAGCATGTTAACAGAGAGTTGAGTAGAACGAAAAAGTGTGAAAAAAAAGATGCACAACCAACCGAGAGAACCGCAGCCTTATGACGATTGTCAAGCAAACTGGATTCAAGAATTTGAGTGAACTTCACAAGGAATAGACTAAGGCTGGGGTCAAGGCTTCAAGAGCCACCACACACAGACGTGTCAAGGAATTTGGCTACAGTTGTTGTATTCCTCTTGTTAAGCCACTACAGAACCATAGACAACGTCAGAGGCATCTTACCTAGTGTAAAGAGAAAACCTGGACTGTTGCCCAGTGGCCCAAAGTCCTCTTTTCAGATCAGAGCAAGTTTTGCATTTCATTTGGAAACCAACATCCTAGAGTCTGGAGGACGGGTGGAGAAGCTCATATCCCAAGTTGCTTGAAGTCCAGTGTTAAGATTCCACAGTCTGTGTTGATTTGGAGTGCAATGTCATCTGCTGGTGTTGGTCCATTGTGTTTTTTAAAAAACCAAAGTCACCACACTCGTTTACCAATAAATTTTGGAGCACTTCATGCTTCCTTCTGCTGACCAGATGCTGATTTCATTTTCCAGCAGGATTTGGCACCTGTCCACACTGCCAAAAGCACCAAAAGTTGGTTAAATGACCATGGTGTTGGTATGCTTGACTGGCCAGCAAACTCACCAGACCTGAACCCCAGAGAGAATCTATGGGCTATTGTCAAGGGAAAAATGAGAAACAAGAGACCAAAAAATGCAGGTGACCTAAAGGACACTGTAAAAGAAACCTGGGCTTCCACACCACCTCAGCAGTGCCACACACTGAAAACCTCCATGCCACGCTGAATTGAGGCAGTAATTAAAGCAAAAGGAGACCCTGCCAAGTATTGAGTATATGTACAGTAAATGACCATACTTTGCAGAAGGCCAACAATTCACAATTTTTTTTTTTTTAAATATAAATATATATTTTTTATTGGTTTTATGAAGTATTCTAATTTGATGAATTGGTGGGTTTTTGTTAAATGTGATCCAAAATCATCACAATTAAAAGAACGAAAGACTTAAACTACTTCAGTCTGTGTGCACTGAATTTATTTAATACATGAGTTTCACAATTTGAGTGGCACTACTGAAATAAATGAACTTTTCCTAGACATTCTAATTTATTGAGAAGCACCTGCATGTTCTTTTATGTTCCGCAGAACTAAAAAACGTCTTACTGGTTCAGAACGAAATGAGGGTCTGTAAATGATAACAGAATTTTCATTTTTGGGTGAACTGTGTCTTAAAGTGTGCTAATAGCCTACAAAAAAAAAAAAAATAAAAAAAGGAAAATACAATACAGATCCAAGCCTTTGTACAGTAATTTAACATTTGTCCAAGCTTGCTATTAAAGCTCGTCGACCATATAGTTCCTTTTCTTCTGCCAGCAGACATGATCATGATAAACAATTGGATACTGGATATCAAAGATGCAATCTGTAATTGAAAACAATGACCTTTCATATGCACTCCCGCTACTGCATGCGACTACCAATAATAGATGTTGAGAGACAGTGAATGAAAGAGCCCTGTACAGTGTGCAGAGGATTACCTGTTAAAGACAAGCATTGCAGGGCTGTTAACCCCCATATGATCTCACATAACATAACCTAATAAATTATTAACTACACAAGATCTCACTATGTTATGTGTGCGCTGCGGTGCAGGTGATTCTGATATGTGGAGGTGGGCTCTAAGGAACCACCCAGAATACTCTAGTAAAGCCATATCAACCACCCATGATACCCTAGCAACTGTGCAGCAACATGCTCAAACTACTGAGAACACTTTAGCTATCGTCTGAAAATGTCCTGCCAACCAATCACAATACCTTAGCTTCAATAGCAGTGAGCTGTACATGTGCAAAAACAGCACCCCCCCCCCCAAAAAAAAAATAATATATATATATATATATATATATATATATATATATATATATATATATATATATATATATATATATATATATATATATATATATATATCTTGAAGCCATATACTTGTACTTTCCTACACTTTTCAACATCACAATTTGGCAACTTGTGTAGAATTCTGAGATGTCCCACTTTGCTTGGTCATTCATGTGTCCTTGAAACTCATAATTACGATATTTCCATCTCCACTTAAAGAGCATATTAGTCTTAAGTCATAGTTACAATGTGAACCGTCAAGTCACAGCAATTTGTGTTTGTGATAATTCCGGTAGCCTGTGAAGTACGCATAATTTTGATATGCGAAAAGCCTAAATCTTTCAACATTGGCAGAAACGAGTTGAACACTTTAGTCTTTGCCTTGCAAAGCATAGCGTGGAAACCACTCATAACACCACAGCTCAAATGTTTTCTCTGGAAAAAAAATAAATAAATAATATTCAAACTAACTAGCACTAACACTGCGAGATTTATTGACCTTAAGCCATTTAATTAAACTCAGAAACGAAATAGGCACTTTTTTCTGTTAAGTAGGCATAAATAAATAGGCCTACATCTATATTACTCACAACATTACTATGACATGTCATTTTAAATAATTTATATAAAAAATAAATAAATAAAAAAATAGCGAAGAATTAGCGTTACATTAGTAGACTATAACAATTAAATTAAATAACTCTGAGAATGTATTTGTTACCATCGACTGCAGGTAGCTTTCCGCTATCTTAGGTATAAACATGCCCCCATCCAACATCACAACAGGTATCTTCTTCTTCTTTGGTGTTTTGTTGGTGGTTATAGGTTACAGCTTATAGGTGCATTAACGCCACGGACTGGACAGGAGTGTGGATCAGGATATATGCAGATACAAAAGGATGAGGGGAAGAAGGGAAAATGCTCCAAAAGGAAGATGGAATAAAACACACACACACACACATAGGTAAATAAAAATAAAATTTACTTAATAATTTACTATCTTTTATAAGAAAATATCATCATAAATCTTGTAAACTGTTTTACCCAATAGACTAGATAAAGAAAAGTCAAGGTGTTTTACTTTCTTCATTGACTGAATAAGGTGATATCTCTCATTAATGTATTTCCTAGTATACTGTTTCTTGCTGATTACAGTGTATACATTCCCCACTTGGGTCCTGTATGACCAATTCTAAGGCATGTTTATGACATCTCCTTCCCTTCAACTCCTACCCTCCTTTCTCCCAGCATCAAGTTTTATTTTTTTTATTTTTTTTTGTACTATACAAATGTCTACCTGTTTCATTGTCCAGCCAAACGGATTGTGTATATGTTCTAATATATACTTTAGCTTCAGATTTACTTAATGGAATATCTAGATCTACTTGCTTTATTCTTAGAGTGTGTTTAGCCAGAATGTCCACCTTCTCATTTCCCTCCGCAGCATGAGCAGGAATCCAAATGAATTGTGCAGACATAACCTTAATTTTTAATTCATACATCTTGCAGAATATTTTGTTATCCATCCTAACTGATGACCTGTAAGATCTTACACGTTCAGATGCAATGACAATGCTATTTATTTCCTTGTCTTCTATCCACTGTAGGGCCCAGTAATATTGCCAATAGTTTGATCACATATAGGCTACTGACAGATGTGTGGTTACTCTTTTCTTCATATAAAAGTCAGACATTGGAATATATACTGCTGCACCTTCAATTCCTGTATCCGGATTTTTGGATACAACTCAGGTATCACAGGTATCCAATTTTTTTGGACATAATCGCTGTCACTTGCAGGCCTCATTCGACTTGGTAATATGCATTTTTCTTATGATCCATTGCCCTCTATAGCAGAGGTTTTCAAACTTGTTCCTGGGGACCCACAGGCCTGCACATTTTGCTTACAGACATGCAAAATGTGCAGACTGCAGTGGGTTCTGAGAAACAGGACTGTATATATAATATATTTCTTAAAATATATTGTGATATATTGTAATATATTATTTTCCCTATTTATTTTCTAATATTTCATATATTTGAATACATTTAATAATATATTGATGATACATATATTATATAATATATTGCAAAATATACAAATGATTGCCGCTTTTAATATATTGCAATATATTGGAAAAATATAAATATATATAAGAATATATGCCTAATATATTACATGATATTTTCCAATATATTGCAATATATTTTTGTTACATAAGGGAAACCACAGCTCTGAAGGACAGACTAGGTGCCACGGGATAAATTAAATTTATGCTAATTTATAATTTTAAAAGAGACACTTGCTGAAAAGACGCTTGATGTTTGTCTGAAAGTTATTTTGTGTTAAAGTAACTATAGATTGTGCTTGAAGAGGACTTGTTAATAGAAATGGCATAATAGTTGGTAGGCTAACTGTTAGTAACTACAACGTGCTTACAAGTCATACTAAAACTAACTTTCCCCGGTGGAGTACATTACAGATCTGACTTCCTGGCATTTTAACAACTGTGTCGAACTTTAAAGGTTAGCACGCCAGGTAAAAACCAAGAAGTGCTATTTTTTTTTTTTTTTTTTTTTTTTTTTTGTGCTGCAATGACATTTGTATCCACAAGATGGTGTCATGCTCTTCTTCAAGGTTCAGTGAAGCTTCACAAATATGTGCATCGACAACTTCAGTATTTAAGTTATTTGTATAGAAAAAAAATACTACTGTCCAACAATGGCATCATTTCCATCACAAACAAACAGACAGAAAAAAATAAATCATAAAAAAATACAGAGCTAATTAATGTGCTCATATTCAGCATATAACACTGAATATGGGCAATTATTTAAACTATCTTGAGTTTAATAACTAATAATGTGTATAAAATGTTTAGATTTGATAAATGTTTGTAATTAATATTTATTCAAAGTAGATAGACAACTTTCATTGGTTATCAATTCGTCTCATAGCAAGGATATGTATGCACGTATTTTGCCACAAGATGTCAGTACTTTCATTTGGCTTCTGCATCAAAACCTTTTTACGAGAGTTGCTTAAAGTTCTTTCTTTCTTTCTTTCTTTCTTTCTTTCTTTCTTTCTTTCTTTCTTTCTTTCTTTCTTTCTTTTTTCTTGATGAAAAGAAACATGCTGTTCATTATAACCATTAATCATACAGTTACAGATCAAATGTATCGTCAGTCTCTTCACAGTTTCTCACTTTCAGAGATACGATGAGATAATGTCCTGAGAGACGCTCTGAGATGATCAGACTAGTATTGGCCTGATGCTTTTTGTCTTGCTGATGGCGGTTTAGATCACTTCCTATCCCGAGTTTCCCATGAGCGCAGTGAGACAGTCCAGGCCTCTGATACTCCTCTGTTTAAAGGAAATGACAGCCTGAAGGTTCAGTAAAAGGGTAATCTGTTCGTCCGGCACTGCAGATGGATCAGCTGTTTGCGTGCATTGAGTCAGTACTGTCGTCATTTGCTGCAACTCCCTCCTTTTGTACCTCTTTAGGGATTATAAAGTTGTTCCTCCAGCAGGAATTTCTGGAATTCTCTACTCATGCTGCTTATGTAACAGCCGCTCCCCACCAAACATACAAATAGGGTGCTAGCAGAGGATCCGAGGGTGAGTAATAAAGTTGAACTGATTTCTTACATGTGTGGAATAGGAAATAAAAAGCTTCCAGATGGAGCCTAACTTCATTGCCTGTCCAAATGTGTGTGTTGCAATCTAGTGGTTTTGATCAGATTTTCCACAGTTGTATTACTAAAACTCAAAATTTTAATGATTTAATCAGTTTACGTCAAATATATGTCACATATGTGACCCTTGACCACAAAACCAGTCTTAAGTAGCACAAGTATATTTGTAGCAATATCCAAAAATACATTGTGTGGGGCAAAATAATTTTTCTTTTCTTTTCTTTTATGTCAAAAATCATTAGGATATTAGGTAAAGATCATGTTCCATGAAGATATTTAGTAAATTTACTACCATTTATATATCAAGATTTTTTTTTTATTATTATATGTATTTCTAAGGACTTCAGTTGGACTGATTTTCTCAATATTTAGATTTTTTTGCATTATCAGAATTTTGATTTTAAAATATTTTAAAATATCTTGGCCAAAATATTAATTGTGATTATTGTAATGTTTTTATCAGCTGTTTGGACTCTCATTCTGACTGCAGAGGATCCATTGGTGAGCAAGTGATGTAATGTCAAATTCCTCAGTATTCTAAGGAATATTCATTATTGCACTTAAACCATATGTATTTATGTAAAGCTGCTTGTGCAGTTATTTTGTGCTCTCAAGTAACAGAACTGAAATGAGGGAATACAGATCTGTGTAAAATTAGCATAGCTTTATAATTTTAGTTCTATTTTGTTTTCTCACCATGAAGGCTTTATTGGTATGACAATTGCACACAATGTTCATTGAGGGACCCTGAAACCTGTAGGAAGGAAAGCAGCTTCTGTACTTGTTCAATACAATCCAACAAAACCATGCCAAGCTTTGATTTCTCAGTTTGTTAGCCAAAAATTGCAGCAATTCGTGAAACCCACAGGGTTGTTCATGCTGACTCTAAGCCCTGTCTCACTTACTGGATATTTCAAGGAGAAGCTTTGGCCTAAACTTGAATCTCCTATGTTTATACCTTCTTTATTGAGCTGACTGGATTGAATCCACTGTACTTAAAAGCGTTCTTCAACTACATTCGTAAGCAAATAGCCTATAGTAAGCACTTCACAGTATATTTTTGTGTAAAGAAAATTATCTCTTATTTCATCTTATTTTAATCTTTTATAAGGGCACATTTATGATAATAATGCTGGCAGTGCTGCTGCAGGGCATCTGCCAGTTATATTTTGAACTATTTATTTAAGGTTAACAAAATTAACAGTAATAGTTTAACTTCTGATTTTGGGTAAATATTTAATTCTTAACTCTTAATGAAATTTTGTTTCAGAAAGGAGGCGTAGGTTCAAATCCCACTTTATAATCTAATTTTAATATAATAAATGAATAAAATAATATAATACTAATATAATCATTTTTTATTAATATAATAATTACACGTATCATATTATGTTTTAAGGAAGTATACTGCTCACCAGGGATGCATTTATTTGACCAAACATAGCAAAGAAAAAAACAGTGAAATATTATTACAATTTAAAATATGTGTGTTCTGTTTTAACACATTTAAAAAAAAAATTGTATTCCCTTTGATGGCATTTTTTCAGCAGCCATTACTTTAATTTTCAGTGTCTCATGATCCTCATGATTCTATTCTATTCTATTCTATTCTATTCTATTCTATTCTATTCTATTCTGTTGACTTAAATGCATCCTTGCTGAATAAAACTATTACAAAAAAATATTGATGTGCTAAGTCAATTACACTAACTTAATCACTTATTATTTTAATTAATGTTAATAACAATACAATTTCACTTAGTATGATAAATGACTGTATATCAATAATTTGACTATTGTACTTTCTTTGGCTGTAAGTGCATTAACAAGGTATGCAAATTCCACAATTACTAGAATGATTAGTACTGTTGTTATGTTATTATATAGGCCAGAAGTGAAATGTTAAATTAATTTCCTACAGTATGTAATAGGGGGTCCTTTGCCTAAATAAGTTGAAAACCCATTTCGTATCATAGTTACAGTATTCATTTGGATGTCTGTGCGGCCGCACTCTCTGCCCTTTATAGTTTGTTCTCTTTGCTCGCTAATATGACACTAGCATCTGGCCTTGGTTCGTTACAACATGTACTTCACCAGAATCAAACTTCTTAGTGGAGCAGGACACATGTACCAGTGAGAGATGACTAGTGTTTTAACAGCTTAGTCCACAGATATGCAAATGTACAATAAAGTCAAGCTATAAAAAGGTAATTGTGGTAATATGTAATGTGTACCCTTTTGTTTATCCTCATTAGAAGCCTCACATATAGACTAGATTGTTATTATAGTTTGGTTGTTGCAGTAGTAATGAGATAAAGGTAAGCAAGGAAATGAAATCACAGAAGATAAAAGGTCTTTCCTGAACCTCAGCAACACTGTAAATCTGTAGGGGGCCTGTTTCTCTTCTGATGTGGCAGAAACATTGTTTGCTAAGTGTTCTTATTAATTGTCTTTAAGTATTTTATGTTATGTGCAGCTGAGAGAACTAACTGCATTAAATATACTTTTTTTTTTTAATTTATTGAATATTTTGCTGGCATTTAGGCCACCGTTTTCAGAGGAAAAGTTACTGAAGGAAAAAAAAAAGCATCTACACTGAGAATCACCAGGGGATGACTGTGCTGTCCAAACCAGCAGCTGGTTTCCTGTGGTGTCAGGAGAAGCCCTCCATCTTGTTCTTTCGTGCTTTACCAATCTTCCTTTAGTCAAGGACTGTGCTGCACTCAGTGATATCTGTCTTTTATTAGAATGCCTTTTGTATTTTTCCCTGTGGTTAAAATTGTTTTTCCTTGGTCAAACAGTATGTGTTCCCAGATTTAACATTTCTGGTGATAATTTTATGACAACAAAACAGACATTGTTTTAATGACTCCGAAGTAACCCTGCCAAAAGGAAAAACAGATTTGATATGGTGCCCTTAACTGATTACAGACATCCTCAGAGTTTGATTGTAGTTTGCTTTCCCAGGCAGCGCTCTTTCCTTTAGATTAAACACTGGAAATCTATTTTATGATACATTTTGTTTTGAAAATTTGAGAGCCTGTTTCTATCTATCTATCTATCTATCTATCTATCTATCTATCTATCTATCTATCTATCTATCTATCTATCTATCTATCTATCTATCTATCTATCTATCTATCTATCACAAACGGTGCCTTGCAGAAGTATTCATACCCCTAATTTTTATGTTGCTGCCATATGTTAAGCTGCTGTAAAAAAATAAAAAAATAAAAACATAAGAACTTTTTCAATCTACAAAACAACAACTTTATTTAAAATTGCTTGTAGTTACTACAGTTCGAGTGGAGTTTACCTGTGGCAATTCCATTTGAATGGGTATGATTTGGAAAGGCACACACATCTCAATAAACACATCTCTGAAAATGCATATCAGAGTAAAAGCCGAGCCCTGAGGTCAAAAGAACAGCCTGTGCTCAAGAGACAGAATTGCGTCAAGGCACAGATCTTGGGACGAGTTCAAAAACAAACTGAGCATGTAGCCTCCATTATCCATATTGGAAGAAGTGTGGAACAAATAGGGCTCTTCCTAGTGCTGGACTCATGTTCAAACTGAGCAAATGATGGAGAAAGCCTTTGGTTAGAGTCGTGACCAAGAAGCTGATGGTCAATCTAGTTGATATTCATAATCGTACAAACTCGATTCCAAAAAAGTTGGGACACTGTAAAAAAAGGAATGTAATAATTTACAAATCTCATAAACTTATATTTTATTCACAATAGAGTACAGATAACATATCAAATGTTGAAAGTGAGACATTTTGAAATGTCATGCCAAATATTGGCTCATTTTGGATTTCATACACATTCCAAAAAAGTTGGGACAGTTAGCAATAAGATGCAGGAAAAAATTAAATGTACATATAAGGAACAGCTGGGGGACCAATTTGCAAATTCTTAGGTCAATTGGCAACATGATTGGGTTTAATAAGAGACTCTCAGAGTGTCACTCAGAAGTCAAGATGGTCAGAGGATCACCAATTCCCCCAATGCTGCTGCAAAAAATAGTGGCGCAAAATCAGAAAGGAGTTTCTCAGAGAAAAATTGCAAAGAGTTTGAAGTTATCATCATCTACAGTGCATAATATCATCCAAAGATTCAGAGAACCATGAACAATCTCTGTGCGTAAGGGTCAAGGCCAGGAAACCATACTGGATGCCCTTGATCTTCGGACCCTTAGTTAGCACTGCATCACATACAGGAATGCTACTGTAATGGAAATAACAACATGTGCCCAGGAATACTTCCAGAAAACATTGTCGGTGAACACAATTCACCGTGCCATTCGCCGTTGCCAGATAAAAAAAAAAAAGATAAAAGGTAAAAAAGAAACCATATCTAAACATGATCCAGAAGCGCAGGTGTTTTCTCTGGGCCGAGGCTTATTTAAAATGGACTGTGGCAAAGTGGAAAACTGTTTTGTTTTCAGACGAATCAAAATTTGAAGTTCTTTTTGGAAACTGGAACTCCATGTCATTGTCACGGTTCATGAATCGGCTGTCTCACACTGATGGGTCTGCGTGAGTGTAATTGTGTGGGTGTGGTTACTCGTTGTGTTGATTAGTGTCACCAGCTGTCGTTAATTCCTGTTCCTTTATATGCCCAGTAATTTCCCTCCCATGTTGTCAGATCGTTGTGGTTGTTCCTCGGTGTGTGTCCTGTTCTCGTGCCTTGTCAGCTCAATTCTTCGTCTGGATTTCATCAGTTCTTCGTGCCGTCTGGATGTCACACGGTTCCTGGGTTTCTCTAGCACGCTCTTCACCGCACCACCACCGGATTGCCATCTCGTCCCTGATTCGACTACCACCTGAGTGTTTGTCCCCGACCTGTGTCTTTACTTCTGCCTTTCATTTATTAAACTGTGTTTACTTGCATCTGAAGGTAGACGCGTCAGACGACAAGATGCATCCCTGCGCGTTCTTTTCTCATCGACTATCGCCTGCCGAACGTAATTATGACATTGGTAACAGAGAGTTGTTGGCAGTTAAGTACATCAGATCAGATACATCAGATTGGCTAAGAGACTCAACTTCAGGCAGGCCCGGTGGGCTCTTTTTTCCGTACATTTTGATTTTGTTCTCTCATACCGCCTGGGGTCTTAAAACATCAAACCTGACTCTTTGTCTCGTATTTTTGATCCATCCGAATGCCCGGTCACTCCTGAGTGTATTTTACCTGAGAAAATTGTCATCTCCACTCTGGAATGGGAGGTCGAATCGAAGGTCAAGACAGCCTTAGAAGGGGTAACGCCTCCGCCTGGTTGCCCACCGAGACGTTTGTTTGTGCCGGAGGGGTTACGGTCTGACGTTATACGATGTGGTCATTGCTCCAATGTGGCTTTTCATCCAGGAGTGGCTCGCACTAGTTTTCTACTTAAGCAACAATTCTGGTGGCCATTAATGGCTCGCGACATTCACAATTTTGTTTTGGCTTGCTCAGTCTGTGCCACAGGTAAGACATCTAACCGACCCCTAGACTGGCTACTTCGACCGCTGCCTGTCCCTTCGAGACCCTGTTCCCATATCGCTCTAGATTTTGTCACCGCCCTCCCACCCTCCAAGGGCATGAAAGTTGTTTTAACTGTAGTGGACCGGTTCTCGTAGGCGGCAAATTTCACCCCCTTGCCCAAATTACCTTCAGCCAAGGAGACAGCCGTCATAGATCACGTCTTTCGGTTACATGACCTCCCGATGGACGTGGTCTCTCACAGGGGTTCCCAAATTCGTATCCAAATTTTGGCAAGAATTTTGTAAGTTACCGGGGGCCACGGTCAGTCTGTCTTCGGGCTATCATCCCCAGAGTAATGGTCAGTCTGAGCGAGCCAATCAGGACCTCGAGAAAATGTACGCCCACAATTCGTTGCCAGTGTCATCCATGGGCCTCTCACCATTTAAGTGTAGTTCGCTCACACATTCGTCCAGAGGTGCCGCCATACTTGGACTAGATCCCGTGAGACTCTACTCCAAGCAGGGGGGAGCATGAAGGCCATGAAGTGGGCGCATGAAGTGCCTCGTCAGCTCAATTCTTCATCTGGATTTCATCAGTTCTTCGTGTTGTCTGGATGTTCCACAGTTCCTGGGTTTCTCTAGCACGCTCTTCACCGCACCACCACCGGATCGCCATCTCGTCCCTGCTTCGACTACAACCTGAGTGTTGTCCCCGACCTGTGTCTTTACTTCTGACTTTCATTTATTAAACTGTGTTTATTTGCATCTTGCATCCTCCTGTCATTTCAGCACAGTCATCCGGACTAAAGAGGACAAGGACAAAGTTGTTATCAGTGCTCCGTTCAGAAGCCTGCATCTCTGATGGTATTGGGTTGAATGAGTGTTTGTGGCATGGGCAGCTTACACATCTGGAAAGGCACCATCAATGCTGAAAGGTATATCCAAGTTCTAGAACAACATATGATCCCATCCAGACGTCATCTCTTTTAGAGAAGACCTTGCATTTTCCAACATGACAATGCCAGACCACATACTGCATCAATTACAACTTCATGGTTGCAACTTCAAGATGCGACAAAGAAGACCTAAGACAGTTGAGCAACTAGAAGCCTGTATTAGACAAGAATGGGACAACATTCCTATTCCTAAACTTGAGCAACTTTTCTCCTCAGTCCCCAGACGTTTGCAGACTGTTATAAAAAGAAGAGGGGATGCCATACAGTGGTAAACATGGCCTTTTCCCAACTTTTTTGAGATGTGTTGATGACCTGAAATTTTAAATCAACTTATTTTTCCTTTAAAATTATACATTTTCTCAGTTTAAACATTTGATATGTCATCTATGTTGTATTCTGAATAAAACATTGACATTTGAAACTTCCCCATCATTGCATTCTATTTTTATTCACAATTTATACAATGTCCCAACTTTTTTGGAATCGGGTTTGTTTATGGAGATTGGAGAAACTTACAGAAGAACAAACATCACTGCAATACTCCACCGATCTGGATTTTATGGTGTTGTGGCCAGATTCATTCCTCTTCTAACTCAGCGAAGACACATGAAAACCCACTTGGAATTCATTAAAAAGCACCTAAATGACTTTCAGTTTGTGAGAAACCATATTATCTGGTCTGATTACCTCGGCATCTAGCATGGAGAAAACCAAGCAGTGCTCATCACCTGCACAGGAGCATCCCAACAGTAAAGTGTGCGAGAAGCAGCCTCGTGCTATGATGGTCCTTTTCAGCGGCAGGGACTGGGGGACTCTTCAGAGTAGATGGAAAGCTTACCAGTCCCCACACCAAAATATTGAGATTGCCTCAATTAAAATGTAGTTGAGAGGATTCAAAACCTCAGACTGGACAGAAGGTTCACCTTCCAACAGGATAATGACCCTCAGCACACAGCAAGAGTGGCTATGGACAACTCTGTGGATGTCCTTGAGTGGCCCAGCCAGAGCCTGGGCTTGAAACTGATCAAATGTTTCTGGAGAAACCTGAAAACGTGTCCGTCCCCATCCAACCTGACAAAGCTTGAGAGGTAAGGAGAAGAAAGGCAGATAATTGCCAAATGCAGATGTGCAAAGCTTGTCAAATCATAGGCTTAAGGGTGTAAAGATGCTTCAGTGACCTAGTTAAGGGTATGAATACTTCATATACTGATTTTTTTTTTTTTTTTTATAAATATGCAAAGTTGTTGATGTGGTGAAAAAAGTAAGTTAAAGTTTAACATAAGTCTGAAACATAAAATGTGAATTTCGCAAGGCACTGTAGTGGTTCTTTTAAGTGGTTGTCCTGGTCCTTGATTCTATCTGAGGGAAATGAATTATTCAGGCCGCTACACTAATGCTGATTTTTGTAAACACTGGCATGAATTTGTTCACTTTAAGGCTTTTGAGAATACACATTTGCTGCAATTTGATTAACCTCGAGCGTACACCCACACTCCTGACCTGTGTATTGCTTTTGAAAGCTGAAACTGAGAGTAGAAACAATGTATAATTCAACTTCTCGACCTTGTTTATTTTTGTAAGAATACTCAGGGCTCATTGTCTATAATTGGTCAATTTATTCGCTGACAGACCTTTAGCGGGCAGGGGCAATTTTCTTCCAAAAAAAAGAAAAAAAAGGAACTTGAGGACATCTACCTGAAATAACCTTCTACTGCATAAGGCTAAATCCAATTACAAATGGATCTTTTGTGCATAAAAGTTGAAAACAAGCACTTTGTGGCAGTTTAGTTTAAAGTGATTTTATGAGTTATAATGCCACAAAAGTGCACTTTTCTCCAAATACTTTTAAGATGAGATCAACTGTGCCAATATTCTCTTTTGTACATAATCAGAGTATTTAACATGGCCTGAGGCTGATTATGTTGTGTTCATTCTGACAGTGGATTTCATGCATCATAAATCAAGGACAAGACGAGGATGCCATCCTGAGGAGGTGCTGGCACACATTGAGAAGACTGAACTGATATAAACAGTGAGCGATCTGTTCTGCATGCTAGTGCTGCTTTCCCTGAGACTTGAACAATTTCGCTTTAGGCTAAAGTTAACTCAAAGTGTAACTCTGAACATTGTGAATCCCTGACAGTGCTGTCCAAGCCCACATCTCCTTGTGTGCCAGCCTAGACATGTAGACTCACACCTGTTCCTTTATCAAGATTCAAGGGATGATCCATTGACTGCGTCCAAAAGCTGAGAAATGCTGCCTTCACAGGTGGTATATGGTGGTATATAGGGAAACGTTACATCCTGTCTACTAAGATGCCTTCGTTTAATTTTTTTTTTACTCACTGCTAGACTCTCGTTTTTTTTTATATGCTGTTACTGAGGTGGTACCCTTTCTAAACATACTTATATGTACAATTTAGGTCCAAAGGAGTACCTATAAGGTACTAAAATGCACTCTTTAGGGGTAAATAAGATTCAGAGGTGTACCCTTTTGAAAGGCATCAATCCCAGTGGTACCTTTTTTATGCGTGTCTTTTTCTGAGAATGTATTGAGAAATAAGCTCGGTTCTCTATACATTTGGCTTGAATTGGTTTTAGATTAACAAATATTTTTGAGTGATATTGGCTTTTTTACCGTAGTTGTGTTTTTTTTTCTTCAAAATTTTCTTTGTTGTGATGCATGTATTTACTTATACTATTTTAAATAAGTCATTTATTTTTTTAATTGTTTTTTAATTTTATTTAAATTGATAATATCTATTTAAAAATCATGCCTGTTATATTCAACAATGTAATTATATACAATAATGTGTTTGTCAGATGTGTGCTGATAAAGAATGAAATGGTACTTCTTGGTGCTTTAGAAAAGTGTCAACGTGTGTTTATTATTATTATTATTATTTTTATTATTATTATTATTATTATATTTAGCAACTTAAGACTCCATTTTTATTGTGAAATAAGCGTATCTTATAATTCTAGTTATAATTCTATATATATTATTATATTTATATTTATATTTCTTTACCAAAGTGGTTATTAACCAATATTTTTTGGGGTCATATGCCCAACTTTTACAAATGTCTATTTTCAGTTCATTTTAATTTAATTTAATATAGATTTTTTTTTCATCCTAATAATTTAAAAACACTGGTAAAAGTATTTTTAAGTAAATCTTAGAATTAATTATCTTACTCGTACTGAACATTATTGTTGTGATACCTACAGTTTAAAATGATTAACTGTATCTCGATTAATAGTATCCGTTATATAAACTCTTTTGAAGTGATTTTTAACTGTCAGGCCAAATAGAGTTTTAGAGTTTTTAGCAAAAATAAATTGTAAATACTTGATATAATTTAGCCATAAATTTTCCTCGCCATGAAAATATCCACAGAAACTGGCATGGCATTAAAAACAAACAAAGAAACATTGTTCGAAATAAAACATCTTTTATATTTATCTGCATACAACAGATTTTTTTATCTGTGCATCCCTACTTTAGGACTTTAAACATGATTTAATGATGCTTACTTGAAACCAGTTCCTAGGTTGAACCTTCATGCACAAATGCTGCCTGTTTAGTCACTGAATGTGTTCGGTAGCGAGGCAGTAGGCTGCTTTTTTGGATGCAGCCTTATACTCAAATCTCAGTATCTCTAAAAAAAAGTCTGCTTTTGGCTAAACAGCTAGTCATGAATTAGACATTTCCATCTGTTCTGAAAGTTTTACCAATGCAATGTTCTGTAAGATTTACAAAGTCACTGTTTTGTTTCGTTAAAGAGTTTAGTATCATGGGCTTCTGGCAACTAAATCAAAGCTCTGCCAATTAAAGCTTGGCATCTCTGACTTCTCCCTGCAGCTGTGAGCATGTCCTGTCTGTGTATTAAAGGTCACTCCGCAGTGGGCCAGCTGGCCGGTGTGTCAGCCTGCATCGTGAAAACCTTCTTTGTAGTGAGCGGCGGAGACAGTGGGGCCTCAGAGGCCGCAGCACTACCTGCACCTCTGTGTTAGAGTGGAGGCATGTCATTACACCCAGATGGCTGCTGCTTCCTGCACTGCGCTAAACAGCTCTGTGTTACACTGCCTGTTTGTCCCTACCTACCTATCTCTGCATCTCGTTTTCACTTTTTCCCTTTCTACTATACACAAACACGCATATCTATCACAGCTGCTTGAAAATAGTGTAGTCCTTGTTGCATCACAAACAGAGCTGATACAGTATATTAAACTTCCATAATCATTTCTGCTACTTATTTTGCTACTTTAGTCCAAATTAAATTTATTTAAAGCTAAAGTGAATTTCTGAACTAGAAATTCTGAACTTCTGGTCTCCGAAATTAATCCTCTGGTGCTGATTTGATTATTTTTTTTGTTTGTTTACAAAATGATTAAAGCTGCAGTTGGTAACTTTTGACGCTCTAGCGGTTAATAAACAGAACTGTTTGCTTCTTGTGGAAGAAAATCGTAGCCGGAACTACTTCTCTCTGTTTATGTCTATGAAGAATCACAAAGGTACTGGGTTACTCCGCCACGGTACCCCCGAAGCAATCTAAAATAGTCAGAATATAAACACTTATTATAGGTGCACCCTAGTGATTCAGGACAAGCTAAAAACACGGTTTGGAAAATGGATTCATGGTGTACTCGCTTATTATATAAATTTTTCTACATTTTGAACACAAACAAAGTTACGGACCGCAGCTCTGATTGGTTGTTTCTTAACGGGAGCGATGCATTTCTGCAAATGGCAATAGGACCACGGGGAGGAGCCAGAGGAGCTTGATTTTTTCACAGATTGTCCGTCTCATATTCTACTGTCAGGACATAATGACAGGTTTAACAAATATGTAAAAAATATATTTTTACAAAAGTTACCTACTGCAGCTTTAATGACAAAAAAATTATTTTGGAATGGAAAGTTTCATTTTCGGGGTGGAGTAACCCTTTAAAACAACGTTGTGCAACAAAGCTTTTACAGGTTTGGAATAACATGGAGGTAAGTGATTAATGACAACATTTACATTTTGGGGTGGAGTAACCCTTTAATACAATGTTGTGCAATCGTATTGTGTTTCACTAATCCCAGATAGTATCCACGTGCTTTTGTAACTTGTAAAATCAGGCTATTTAAGAGCACAAGTCTTGTCTTGTGTTATGAGAAGCATTAGCTCACTGTGTTGTAAGTCATTTATGGGCTTGCTGTGGCTTGGCTGTACACAGATAAAGGAGGTGATTACAATGTGTGGAGAATGTTAGATGAGGCCCTGTCAACTACAGAGCAAATATTTGTCTCAAAGTTCATGATTGCTGTGAAATGATCACGCTCCACCTGAGTCTGTGCAACAACTTAAAAAAAAAATAAGTTCAACAAATAATAATTCAAATGTAAAACTATACACTCCATTTCCTGCAATGGAGCAAACCTGCAGTTTTACAAACCATAGTTTACATAAAATAAAAATACAATTCACCATAGCCTGTTAGAAATGGCCGGTGAAATAGGTTAAATATGCCAATGAGAACAATATAAACACTTATGTTTTTCATATTTAAACTGTAAAGGCATATTAAGAGAAGCCTCGAGTCAGATGACCGTTCATTTAAATGTTTGCCATCATGTCTCTGCGGAGGTTTCCATGGTAATCTAATGGCCATTCCATCTCTAAAAAGTCACGTGACTGAGAGAAAGAAAGCAGCATGCACAGAACAAACATTTATTCATTATGTCATAGCCATGTATAGAATTCAGCCTATTACTGATTATTTTTTCCATGGGGGGAAAGGCTTTTATATAAAAAGGAGACTCCTCTTTAGACAATTGCAAAAAGATGTGTAAATTTATACTGGCAAGTGTATACTTAGCATTTGCCTTATATTGCAGAACTTGTTTGAGTGTTTTGTAATGGTTAGTAATGACTGGTGGACTTCTGTGCAATGCATTAATGATTTCTGTGTTGATAGGATATGACAGTGTATCTGCTGGCATCTGTGTCCAGTTCTTTATGGCATGAGAGATAGACAGACGAAGGCATACGAAATGAGGTGGTTGCTTTTTCAGTATGAATATTCAATTATAAATGAATTCAAAAAGTTTAAATATATTACCTACTCTACTTACCACAGTATGCAAACCATGTAGCTTTACCGCTTTTGTTTTGTTTGTACAGAGCCATGAGGTCAATCTGTGATATTTAAGTTCTCTTACGGTTTCCCACAGGTTAGAGTTCACCTGATCTCGGATGGCTAGGCAAAGAATCTGGTTCTCATTCCAGCTTATTCCAATCAAGAACTCCCCACTTACTGACCAATCACAATGTTTTATTTTTACAAATTAATAAAAAAAAATGAATTATTTTTGTTGATGTTATTTCAGACAATACAGTTTTTTATTGTTAACTAAAAACGTAAACAATTTTTTGTAATAAAAAAGCTGAAATAAAATGTAAATATTAGATCAAATTTTTTTCTGTTAAATAATGTTTCTTTTTTAAGTATTAAATGAATAAAACTTAAAAAATAATAATTAATAGAAAAAAAAAATTAAATAAAACACTTCAAATTATTTAAACAAATAAAAATTAAAGGGTGCTTTTTATGCCCTTTTTACAAGATGTAATATTGTTCTTGGGTGTCCCCAAAATGTGTCTGTAAAGTTTCATCCCAAAATACCCAACAGATCATTTATTATGAAAGCTGGAAAATAAAATGTATGGGGTGTGTCTAAAAAAAGATCTGTTTTGGAGTGTACCACTTTAAATGCAAATGAGCTACATATTCCCACCTATCTCCAGAAGAGGGGGTCACATACTATACATCTTTCTGCATTGCATATCTACAGCAATAATCAGCCAGTAGGAGCAACATAACTGAGAGCGAGAGAACTGGTGTTCAGTTGTACATATGAGAAGCCAAATACACTGAAAGTGGGATGAAACAGCGCGATTTTACAGAGCTCATGCAATGCTGACCTCTCATCGACCGCGATACCTTACGAATCTCGTGCTACGAAATGTGCAAACTAATCTTACAAACATGGCACTGATAAGTAAAAAAAAAATACTAAAAAAAAAACGCTAGGCACTATAATGACGTAACATTCACAAAGGAGTCTGGAGTGATACACATATTTAGGAAGATTTTGTTGTGCATTACCATGAAAAATGAAAGTAATCCACAGCGTCCTCAGCATCTCAGATATTTGGAGAAAATGAAGACTTATATTCAGTCTTACAAACAAACACAGAGCATTATTATTTGTTCGCAAGATATTGTTGATATACATTATATATACATTCAAAAATATATTAATATATGACACCGAATAATTAAATGGAAACTATGTTCAAGATCACATCCCAGAGAATGACTTTTGCTCACCACCTGTAAGAGAGCTAATAAGTTCCTCAAGCCCCCTCTTTTGAAGGAATTTGGTTATATTTTTAGCAGGGTTATATTGAGGCTTATTTGTTATTTCAGGTCCAGTTGGTGACGTGCAATGTGAAATACAGTCAGTCTGGTGTGTGAAATGCAATGGCACCAGTACTCCACAATTAAACTTCACCAGAGTCTCTCAGCAGGGGTCTGGAATGTGCACTGCAGCTCCACAGTACAGTGTGTCCTCAGCACTGTGTGAGAACGTGTGGCGGCCGGACAGACATGCGTCTTTGCTCCTTCTTGTGTCTCAAGTGAGTTGTGCTCATTGACAGCTGTTGCTTTGATGACAGGCGTGGCTGTTCGCTACAGAGACACACAAGAAGCTCTCAAAGCCCTCTGTGGACACATATGTAAGCGCGCTCATGGAGTATTGTGTCGATTAAATGCTTCAGAGTACAAGCAAGGAAAAGACAATCAGCTTAGAAGATAATAAAATAATGTGATTTGATATACATGTGCAATCTGTGGGTACAATATCAATTTTCAGATCTCTGTGTCTTTAGTATTGTTTTTTGATTGTGCACACTCAATTTCCCCGGTTTTTATTTTATTTTTACATTTAGATCATCATTGCCATCATCTACCACTCACTAGAAGGTAATCTTTAAAAACACAAATTATTTAGTAATACTGTTAATCCTAATCTTTAGAAAATAAGAATAAATAATTTGTAAACCTGTAATTTATTGATTATAGATGAAAACATGTAATATCTTTTGTTTTGTTACTAGACGTTACTTGGTGTCCAAGTCAGACTTTTTTTTTATTTTTATCTTCAGCTTTCAAAGACATCTGTGACCAAATAATTTTGACTTGTACTTAAGTAATTCATAAGCAAATCCATTCGCTGAGAGTTGTGTTATTACAATTGTTATATAAACCCCATAGACTTCCATTATAAGTGCATTTCTGTGCACAAATTTTGATTTGTTTACATAACATTACATTTTGATTTCATAATCAAAAGCAGATGTTGTTGATAGAACTCCCAAACTTATATTGGAATATTAATTTCCTATTGTCTAGTCTAGTCTTTTTTATAGTGACTTTTTTTCATGAGCCATTCTTTAGAAAGAGAAACGAGAGTTGTGATTCAGAGTAACATCATTGCAGCCTGAGTTATATAGGTTCGTACAATGATTCGATTCCATTAAGACCTGCCTTAATGGAATCACAAAGAAAGTGGCCCCATGAAATGTCAATTACAGGCCAGACTTACATTCTCTGATCCATCTTTCAGTGTCCATGGTTCTAATTGCTATAGAAAGAAAGATTCCTGTGTTTTTTCTTTTTCTCAGCAGTCGACAATGCTGACTAAGACTGGCGTCCAGCTAATAAAGGAAGAGCTGTGATTCAAACTGTCACTATTATATGACTTACCAGCATCAGTTGCATCGCTTCACTAATATTCACAAATCTTCTACCGTGGCATCACTGGAATGATAAGTACCTGTTGTAGGTGCACTCCAGAATCTCAGTGGAAATACTACATAGTGTATACTCGAAAAAATGCATTGTTCATTGTTCGTTCATGTAAGTAAATACATCAGCTAACATTAACTAATGGAACCTTATTGTTAAGTGTTACCCTGATATTTAGTAACATATTGGTTAGGGCTGCACGATTATAAAACAACAACAACAACAAAAACATAATTGTTGATTATTCCGTTGAAATTGTAATTGTAATTTCGATTAACACAATTTACATTGAATGATGTTTATACCATTGTTTGATGCAGCTGCATACCATATTTTTATATGAAAATAAGATGAAAACACTAACTTTAAAACCTTTAGTGCTTTTCTATAGTATTAACCCTAAAATGTCAACTAAACATCGGATTGGTTTCTTCTTTAAATTATAAAAAAGTACAAATATGAATGATATTATAATGTTATACTGAAACTAAAATGAAATGAATGGGAAATACTTTTAAGATAACATGTCGAAAGTAAAAAACTCATCTCAAGCACGCAGAATAACATAAGTGGACTTTAAATGATTAATTGCCACTTTGAACGATTACGCAATTGTTGCATCCATAATTGTAATCGTGATTAGAAATTCGATTAATAGTGCAGCCCTAATATTGGCAACATAACAATGTTTGTTAACCATGAGTTTAAGTATCAGCTCACATGAACTTACAATTAACAAAATATTTACAGCATTTGTTAGTGTTAGTTGTTCATAAACTGTTCAATAAAAATGTCCATGTTCATGAGATATTTTACTGTGAACTAATTTGATCTTAAAAATGTATTAGTAAATGTTGAGATTAACATTAATGGTGCAGGCTGCAATTTACTGTAACGTTTTCTAATTTGAGTGGTAACTCAAATTCAACCATGTCGCTGCATCATTACATCATGTCTATAATCATAAAATAATTTGTCCTTGCTAGTAGACTGTATCACATGTGAGGAAACTGCAGGTGGCGGATTGTTTATGGCCTTTTCTCACAGCAGCTGGAATAATTACATTTATCAATTTGATGGCGGATTGTAATCCAAAAAAGTAATGTTTATGAAACACAAGTGACCGAAATTAGATTATATTCCAGTTTAAAATGTGCATCTGATTACAGATAACAGACTATGTGGGATTACACAAGATTTGCATTTTAAAGAGAACCAGTTCTAGCGATGAATAATTTGCTCTATGGGTTAAAAGAATTTCTTTGAAATTTGAATGGTATGGCAATTAGAGATTTGACTGTACAGAAATTGAAATCTACATGTATTCTAATGCTAATACACACTATATAGGCCTACACATAGTCACGCAATGCTGATGTTGTTAACATTAGCAATTTGAGAACAAAGTATAACAATAATAATAATTTGCATGGTTTGATGTGATATGAGTTTACAGATTGCTAAATTTAATCACTATTGCTAGCGTGATTTATTGTAATGCTTTTATCCTCAGTTTGTCAGAACAAAAGTGTTGCCTACTTGTTCAGATGATATCACGTACTGTCTGATTCAGAAATTATCTGGTGTATATTCTTATTTGGGTTGTATATTCCAAGACATAGGCTAGAATCTGTGATTTAGAAATACAGTATTCACACCGGTGTGGTGACTGACAGACAAACCTTCACCTCAAAACATTAGATTCATCTGAACTGGAGCTGCACAACCCACACACTTACCGTGTTCCAGCTATATTACCCTGGAACAATTGTAGCAGGAACTTTTTTTCCCAGGAACTATATAACCCCAGCCCAACACCCCCCAATACCAGTTGCTTTCTGTTTTTCCACTGTGTTCTAAAGTACCGGTAAGATTAAGCAAATAGACTGGTTACATAGGTCTGCGCATGTTTCTCAATACAAAGTATGCAAATTTCGGACTTGCATCCTCGGTAGTTCGGACTTTGCGTATTAACCTCGGGAGTGTGATGTCCGCGACGATGCAAATCTGGTCATTCTGCAAACAGCAGCGTACATCAGTCAGCTCACCTTGGCTACTGCAATTTTCCTCACTGTATATTTACAATAAAACTATATAGGATATCAAATACCACTGCCTCCTTTAATCTTCATTTAAACATAATAGTTTACGCTAAAAAATGTACTTAGTTCAGGGATATGTGTATATATACAGCCATTACAATGAAACAAAATATTATATCAATTGCCTCTTTTTATTTTCATTTTAACATATAGATAAATTTAATACACAACAAAGATTACCTGATATATTTACCCAAACCACTAAAGAGACATCAGAGCCAGTGGCAAATTTCAGAAGGACTAGCCGAGGTGAGGCTGCTCTCATCGGATATATGAGCACTGAGCTCCCGCTGATCGCATGGAGCTGACCATCTCCGAAATCGGCGAAACACATTTTTAAATAGGGACTGTCTTTATAAACAAACCCCAGATTTGAGTTTTAAACAACTACATTCTAGACTGAAATACTTTTAAAATTAAATTTCATGACACAATAACAGTAATATTTTGAAAATTATCCAAATAAATGGTCACAATGCTACATGAAATCAGCATGTTTAGTGCCCAAGTCCCGCCCCCGAAAGTTCAGAACTTTGAAAAAGTACTACCTCGCCAGCAGTGACTTTCTAAGGGGCATTTTTTTTACCCGGAAGTTTATTTAGATCCTGAACTTGCAGGTTGCAAACAGAGATGGCGATAAAAAGACAGAACTAATGGACTGCAGCTTTAATAAAGAATTAATAAATGCTTTAAAGGTATTGTTAATTGGGTTATTATTTTTTAGTGTTCTTGTTACATGTAATCTAGCATCATTGTTATTACTAAGTACATGCAACTAACCATACACCAAACCACCATCCTAACCCTTACTATAAGTACCTGTAGTTCATTCATATTACTCAGCACTTATATGTGTGAAAAGGACACCGTAAAATGTGTAACCGTTAATTGTTAGTTCACGCTAACAAATGTTAACAAAAGAAACCTTTCTGCTAATAAAATCTTACTGTAAATCATACAACATGATATTTCATATATATGTGTGCAGATATAACCTCACTTGTCTGTTCATGCTGTTCCAAACAATAGTAAGTGTGTGCCCCAGAGTGAATGCAGAACAGTGAGAGTAGTGTGGTATTATTTAGATTTTATTATTTATAATATTTATTATTGTTAAATGTGTATTGTTATTATTGTATTATATGAGATTAGAAAGTATTATAGTTTATATTATTCATTTATTTACCTGTTTTCAACACTTTCTCTTGCTCCTTGGAGGAGTCTTTTACATACAGTAAGAAGAACTGGCCATGTAAAATATCTGCATTATTTTCCTGCATCATTTCCTGCATCGTTTTGTCCAGATTTGAATCCTGAAAATTTTTATATAAAGAAAAAAAAAATAGGACATAACTGCCTATACGTTATATCCAACTAATCCTACTTGACTTTTTTTGTTTAATAAATAAATAAATAAATAGATTAAATAATTTATTTTTTTACTTTTTACATCCCAAACTGAATTCTAGCCATTGCCCAAGTTCTGCAAATTGTGGAACGTACATTCGCGGTGAGGTGTGAAAGTCCTCACTCAGCGATGTGACCGCAGAGATAATATGGGAAATAATAACCCTGTCTCAGCTGTCACGTCCAATCTGAGTGCAGAATCCAGCCAAGTGTGAGGAGAAGCTTTCAAAGTCTTCTCCGCACACGTGTGTTTATGCACAGTATCTGGAAGATTTGACCACCTGCACTGGCAATGGCTACCAAGTGTCTATTTTTACACTCCCTGCAGCTGATCCGCCATGAAGTGGAGATGAATGTTTTTCATGCAGTGTGCTGGTACTAGCCAGTCTGTTCGTGAAGAGTGTAGGAGGGCAGTGCGCCTGCTTCTCCGCTCAGCAATTTGACTATGCTGTCATTCAGAAGGTTATATTTGCAGCACCTTTGGCATTGCATTCAAATTTTAGCTTCTTAGATTTAAAAAAAAATAAAAAAAATATATATGTATTTGTGCATTTTGTTGCGTGCAGTTGTTCAGTTTTGCTCAAGTTGCAGTATAGTTAACAAGTTAATTAACAAATAGCTTACCAATTGTTGAATGGAATCTTTTGTACCAACATTTGTACAGTAGTATAATAATATATAATATATATATAATATTTTTTTTTTCAGTGTTGGCAAAGCTTAATTTTCATCGGTCATTACTATTGGTCTTATATTTCCTTTTTATAATGTCTCTTTCTGTGTCCTTTTTGTTACTAAGGGATTATTCAGCAGCTAAGTTCAATGTATAAAAAAAGGATCGTATTGCAATCCTGCAGTGCATGACGTTCCAAAAACAGATGATTATTTTCATTTTGGATGGAAGTTTTGGAGTGAATGCATGAGTGGGCCATAATTCTTTACAGAAGGACAGGAGTTGTGCATCAGTGACTGGGAAATGCTCACACACTTCCAATGAAGAGGGCAGGATTGCTTAAGGGATTGAATCGGCATTCAGGTAGAAACCTGCCTTTAATCCTGTTAAAAGGGTTTGCGTGACAATGAGGCAATAGATTGCAAAAAAAAAAAAACCTGTAGCACTGTGTTAACTGAAGCTTTTGTTCGACATAAACAAGCCCCGTTATTTTCAATGAGTCAGAGGACTAGAGAACTCGTTAAGCCACTGTTGTGACTGAATTCATGTGCTTTTTATTACAAATGTTTTCGCTAGGGTGGGGATTTCTGGAAAAGTGTGTCGAAATGTTTAGACTCAAGCTTTGCGTAGGCAGTTCGTATCTTTTATTTTTTCCAGCTTGTGAGTTTACATAAACATCACCCTATACACGGCCTCAGTGTCTCTGTCCACACATTGGGACAAAGAATCACTGTCCTCTGCATCACATCCTGTTAGTTAACCAGACCGACTCACTATGATGTGCAGAAAAAGACTCTTTTGATTAGTTGAATCACCCAATGGCCCAAAAGTCACTTACTTTGGCCTTATTGTGGGCCCCATTGATATTTGTCCAAAGGCTGAGAGGGTGAGAAAACCTTTCTTTTTCCAGCACTGCCACAGAAACCAATGATCCAGTTAAGTATTAGTCACTGGGGATTCTGAGAACATGGAGGTATGACTATGACCAGGGGCGGACTTTACCATTAGGCAAAGGTCGGCAATTGCCTTGGGCCCCGAGCTACCTAGGGGCCCCCAAAATGCCCCATTAACTTGCTTAAAGATTTTTTTTTTTTTTTTACTTCGTGCAAAATATATATTTCTAAAACTCCATTTGCGAAAAATGGCATCAAATCATTAGTGTCGCAGACAGGAGGCCCCCCCCCCCACCTCACTACATTGGACTATTCCATTATTTCACTTACTGCGCATCTGCGAAAGTGACAAGGCTGTAATGCGCCAAAAAACTGACGAAGAAGAAGTGATTGGCAGTGATAGACAGAGTGTACAGAGAGAGAGTGTTGACAGTAAAAATTAAGCGAAGCTACCCAAGCGGTGCTGAAAAAAGGAAGAAACAGGAGGAAAGCAAAAAGTTTTTAGGAAAATTGATGAGTAATGAGTACTAGCAGTCCCTAGCCGCATTTCCACTGTCGGCCCAGTGCGAGCCAGGGCTTAAAAGTTTGTTTGTTTGCATGCTTTGTTATATATTCAAATTCAAAATCATCAATGTTTTATCTATAGAATTTATTTAATTTATCAGGACTCAAAATTAATCACACATAAATACACTTATTTCTATTTTATTTATTTATTTTTAACGCTTATGAAAATAGCCTGCTTATTCAGTCGAGTCTGTTTCTGTTTATTGGCCACAGTATAGCCGTCATATTTAGAATTAATGATAATATCTCTATTTTTATAAAAGCTCCCGAACAAAAAACATTATTAGGCTATATTCTTTTATGATAGGCAACGTGAGATAAACTCTCGAGACGAGGCTTGTGAAAGATAATATAAGTTACTTAATACACGATTGTGATAGAGAATAAGAAGCTGACGTCTGATTTCTTCAAGCGGTCATATTTTACCATGTTTACTATGGTAATATGTTTAGCGTGCATATCTTTTTCATCGCTTGTAAATATTTCTGCCTTGTATGGTCCACATTGGATCAAGTTATTTCAAACACTCGCTGCTGACTGAAAGAGAGTTTTGAGCTCAACTTATTTAAAAAAAAAAGTGTTTAATGCTGGTGTTAAAGCTGTTATCTTTCTGAAATTATCCTCGGCGCAGACTCTCTATTTTTATAAAAGCTCCCGAACAAAAATCGTTATTATATTTTGATGATATGCAACGTGGAGCTAAACTCTTGAAACGAGACGACAGATAAAATGTTACTTAATAAATACACAATTGTGAATAAGAAGCTGACGTCTGATTTCTTCAAGCGGTCATATTTTACCATGTTTACTATGGTAATATGTTTAGCGTGCATATCTTTTACATCGCTTATAAATATTTCTGCCTTGTTTAGTGATTATAATCCACATCGGATCAAGCAAACACTTGCTGCGAACTAAGAGTGAGTTTTGAGCTCAACTTATTTTAAAACGTCGTTAATGCTGCTGTTAAAGTTGTTATCTTTCTGAAATGATCCACGCTGACGCTCTCTAGACACGGAGAAACTCCGCCTTTGTTCACAACCCCTCCTCTAGCCCCAGCTGGCCCGCTTTGGCTCAAGGTTTTCGTCGGGCCAAAAAACCCTGGCCGTTGGCCCCGAGGAAGCCCCGGCGAGGCAAGATCAAGCCCCGGAAGTGACAGTGGAAACGCAACTGGCCCTGGCACGCACTAGCACGCCCGGTCCTAGCTCGGTAGTGGAAACACGGCTATTCTGACCAATGTGTTACACTTGAACTTGAAGATGACCAAGCACTCTGGCCAAAACATCTCACTGACAAAGAACGCTGCTTAATAGTGCAGAGAGGCCCAGTTCAGAGCAAGGATAGAATTTATCCTTTTTATTTTTCTTCTTTTTTCTTACAGATACAACTCCAGATGTCTATACATCATTGCTGTGTAAAGACTGCTGAAGAAAAGTAACAAGAAGGGCTTTTTTTTTTTAAATAAGGATTGACAAAAGGAGGGAAACAAGAGATGTAGAGGGCCCCATGTCTGTGTTTGCCTTGGGCCCCAAAATGTCTAAATCCGCCCCTGACTATGACCATGTTGATCTAATAAACTTAAAGACACAGGTCATGAGGAAATGGCACTCAAAGTGTCTCTCTTTCAAGCGTCACTGTGGTGTTGTATTTAGCTCATTTTGTAGGATTCCACTAGTTTACCCAAGGCCAGACTTGTTGATTTGAAATTAAGTTTGACGTTGATGACGTCATATGCTGGCTCTTGTTTTTCTTGTGAGTACAGTAATTGCGATACACCACATTTTTAAATGTTTAAATGAAATTTGAAAACCAAGGCTTTTAGCTTCAAGCTATTTGCAAGCAACAGTTTTCACTCTATTCCTCACACAAAGCTTGTTCCAGACCAAAAAAAAAAAAAAAAAAAAAAAAAACATTTTAGAGATCTACAACTAAATTTTTGGTGAATTGTAGATTAAAACATTGTGACTGTATACAGTATTTATCTGCCTATTAAAATTTACAGTATGCACTACATAATTGTCAATGAGTAATTAATGATAGAATTTTCATGTTTAGGCGAACTGTCCCTTTAATTCTGTACTCAATTTTTTTCTCACTATTTCCAACCCATTCTCACTCCAAAGGCGTCAAAAACCGAAGCATGGTCAAGCGCCCCTAGCGTCACTTTTATGACGCCAAATGTGCCTCTCGGCGTCGAATATCGAAGCACTACGACCTTCATTGCTTTCAGTGGGAAACTTTGGCGTCAGAATTTGACACGAGGACATGAGATGTTTATCGCTATGAAATCACGTTCAAGAAGTCTCATTCAGCACACATCGCGATACTTGCTATCAGTTCCACAGTTTGGGTGAGTAGTCGTATATACGCTCTTTTAATGCCTTTTATAAAATGTATTCTGTCTTATTTATTAATCAGATTAGTGCCATATGTTTAATCGCTGTATTATATCGGTCATCCGCGGCTGTCTTTGAGTTTCATTGCGTTTAAATAAATGAACACAGCTGCTAATTAGTCTGATTAAACTCTATCTGTCACGTGACGTGCCATAGACCTTCGAACAGTTTTATATTATTATTAATTTCAGGATTAATGATGTAAGTTGTATTTGTAGTAAAATCATGGTAATCACGACACTTACAATAGTAATAAATGAAATGTGAAGTTAAAACACAGTAAACAGGACATTAGTAACTGTAACTGTAGTTTTACTATGGTATATTAATAATCAATACAACAATACAATAATCACCAAACCAGCTATGTTTGTATCACTGTAATGTTAGTGTTTTTATGTGCTTTTATATGACAGATATCACAGTAATCATATGTTCTGTACCATGCTTTTAATACCTTTTAATGTAAATCCCCCCCCCAAAAAATCAAATTAAAAATAAATAATAAAACATGTATTTTTCCATTTTGCAGTTCATTCATATCAGTTTATATTATATATATATATATATATATATATATATATATATATATATATATATATATATATATATTATTATATCTAAATATTTTGCTCACAGATCATTATTAACATTCTTTATATAATTCAATTTTATTTACTCCCCCCATTTTATTATTTTTATTTTTAGCTGAAAAGACATAAAGGCAGTCAGCCCAGTGGTGTTTCTGGAGAGGGATTCCTTCAGAAATGGAGAAGACAGAAAGCTGCGGAGGCAGATATTTGCAGCAGTAAGTCTGTGATAGTTTGTCCCTTTTATCAAACATTCCTGCTGTTATAATTTGTACAGCATTTGTTGTTTCTTAAACTGTTGCACTGTCCAAATACCCACACTTGCCATCTTTGCACTTGACCACTTGATTACTTATTTGAAGTCTTTCCTGTATTTGGCCTAGTGTTCGAGTGAGCATGATAACCACAAGTGTGTGTCGAACTTTTCATGACCTGATGACTGCGTTTCCCAATCCTGATCCTGGAGAACCCCAGCACTGCACGGTTTTGGTGTCTCTCTTATCTGCCTTGGAGTCTTCACTGATGAGGTGATGAGTTGAATCAGGTGTGTTTGATCAGGGAGACATCTCAAATGTGCAGTGTTGGGCTTCTCCAGGACCAGGATTGGGAGCCACTGCCTTATGGGACACTTATGTGTTTACAGAGATTTTTAATAACTAATTATCAATATTTCACATACTGTACATTGGACAGCTTCCCATGACCTCTTGTGAGATCTCGGCAAAAAGTCTGACGATTTATTCCAAAACATGATGCATGATGGGATACACTAAGCTTTGTATAGTGCTCCGGAGCAGTATTGGAGAGGTTTAGTGTGTGTTAAGGACGCTGTGCTTTGGCATTATTAAGACCGGGGACAGTCTCGTTCACACACTGTCACGTACACACACTCAAGTTTTTACAGAGGCTGCTTTTATGGTCTAAACAAAACACAGTGTAATGTATAAGTTGAATGTAATTTAATATTTCCTTCCTTTCTGTCTTACAGGATTGTTTGAGGATAACGCTGTAGCTCCATCATGCACAAGGACTCACCTCGTTTACTCTTTATCACCCACACACACAGAAATGGTCCCTGGATCAGTGATTAGACTTTGCAGTGGTTTGATTTTTGTAGAAGATGTAACTTTGTTTTAATTATAAGCTCATAATGAATACATTACAGAACCAGTGATGAAAACAATAGTTAAAAATAGCGCTCCATATTAAAAATATATTGCACACTTGACATGCATGTCTTCATGGTGTTTTTTTTTGTGAGTTTGAAACATTTACATTGTGTTGTATAACATTTTGGTCACAACACTTTTTCCAGTGTTCTCTGAAAGACATACTGTATTTACTGTTTTGTTTTTTAATAAAAGCATTTTCATTTGCATACTGAAAATAGTTAATGTTTACAACATAACTGCCTTTTTATTCTTTATGGTGGCAAAAACGAGCTTGGTGACAGAGGATGCAGTGTAGTAATTTGGACATGTTGTCTTTAAATGAGTTTGACATATAAATAAATAATGGAAGATCCTTACAAAAATATGCATGTTTATTATGCTTTATGTATTTATTTGTTCATTCATTCATAATTTCAGTTTTTATTCCTAGAGTTCAAATGGTAGAGAATGGTAAATCACAGAAACACAAATGTGAACAATTTTAACTTTAAAACACAATGTAATATACAATGTAAATTTTAGAAGCACGTCATTTGATTAGTAAATATATTTGTCTTTGGTCAAAAAAAAAAAATACAAATCTTAAAAATGTGTCTTATATTTATTATAGAGGAATCTGTCTGTTGGATACAACTGCGACTGCTGGGCATGTGCACATCAATATTGCCCAATGTTTGTCAAGCTGAACAACGGAGGAAGGTGAAGACGTTAATAAAACCGAATCTAATAAGTAGCAAGCTTAATCTATTGTTAACCGAATCTATCCCTTCAGCCGAAAAACGAAAGACGTCGGTCATACATGGATAAGGAAGTGTGTCGCTGCTGCTCAGCTTTGATGTCATTGGCTATGAATTTTCAGGACAGTCTGTGGTTGGACTATCTTTTAACCCATATTAAACAGCGCATCATGTAAAAAAGTATGTTTTGCTGCTATCATCACATTAGTAATATATTAAGTCAACAATGAAGTGTTGCTATCTTGACAAAAATGACATCTTTAGCGAGATCCTAATCCTAACCCTAAGCATAACTTCAATGAACTACAAAAAACAGCCCCCTAGTGTTGCCTTTGCATAGATAGAACGATGGAGGCTTGTGGGTAATGTAGTTTAAAACTTTTTATTAACGAAACGAAATAAATTATTTATTTTAAGGAAAACTGGATATCTAAATATGTTTATTGTGCAAACCTCTATGATATATTTGAGAGGCAGGCTGAAATGTGGTATTTTACAGTGAGCAATATTTAAAATGCCTTTATGTCAGCTTTCCATTTATTTCTGAAAACTGAGCTCAACATTATTTTATCAGCATAGCATAAGTAATAACCCTGCCCATTTTCTCTTTGATATGTTAATTGGACTCTGATTTACAGCCATTTGAAATGTACAGTTTTGGGCTCTTCCGGGGGGTGCTACTGGGCCCCTGGGGGTAGAAGGGCAGTAAAACCTACATATATGTATTCTCCTCATCATGGACAACAAACTGAGCTGAGTTACATTTATATCTGACAGTTTTCACAGTCCTCTGTTTTCTATTCTATTCATCATGACTATTATACCTTTTGACAGGACATTGTGAGGCCATCTGATGAAACATTGAAAAATTAGAAAGAAATGATTTAATAATGAAAATAATAGATTATTTATTTGATTTTTGAAGTATATGGCAAGAAATATAATGGATGAACCTGCAACAACTTGCCTTTATCTATTCCCCACCTGTAAAGCAGTAATCAGGGACAATGTATACACATTGTGATACTTCACTATTACACAAGGACAAATTCATGCAGTGCTAAGAATATTAATTTATATATATATATATATATATAACTATTTAGCAAAAATCAGTGTAAAAATGTCCTCCTCACCCCCGTATCTTGCTCCTCAGGTGCTGGACACCATGTGTGTGCTCTTGGTTTTAATGCAGTACAAGATCCCATTGATCATTCCTGCTACATTCTCAGTTATCCCTCAAGTGTTTGTAACAATAAAGCCCATGGCACCATCTTGTAATGCAGAATAGTTAATCTCGTAACTCCCTTTATTTCACTAAAAAAATTGCATATTTGTTACTAAAATATAAAAAAATTACTTTCTGGTGTACTGATGTCCCAGATGTTATTAATCCGATCAAAAATGTTTATGTCTTAAATAAAAAAATAATCCCAATAATTAATATGTAGTTTTTCCAAGTCTAAAATAAACACATATCAGCCTACCTAGTAAAATGATGTATTTACCAAGAATCTTCAGAACACAATATTCACCATTTTCATTTTATTGAAGCATAGACTATAAAGTTGATAAAGTAGCATCAAGACGAATAAGATTCAATGAAAATAATTATCATCAAAAATACATTAACCTCATATATAAATCAGTTCACACAGATGAGTGATGAAATGTCCTTAAAAGTCACACAGTCCCATCCAGTCAACTGTGATACAGATCATGTGATACATATAAGACATGAGATACTGTTCCAGAAAATAATGATTCCCATCATCACATCTAAACTGGTTTCATCTCCCCATCGTGTTCTTCTTCTCTCGTGTCTGGAAACAGTTTGTGGCTGATATCCAGCACTGATGTGGTGTAGCTTGTCCTCAGCCAGAGGATCTCTCAGTCCTAAGATGCCAGACCTGGTCAAAGTGAAACAAGCAATCCAGATGAAGTTGTTTAATGGACAGAGAGTTCAGCTTATGTTCTGTGTGATTTTAGCAGGGTGAGCAACTATGACCCTTGTAGTACTGTACACTTACCATTCTTCAAGCTGTTTTGAGACCTTTTGAGAAGCTTTTTCTCTAAAGAGAATTTAGCACATCCTCTTCTTTCACTCCTTTCAAGAGCATCACTTGGTCAAAACCCCTCATTTGGCTGATGAGATCATCTGTACCAATTAAAATACTGCAATAAAAATTAAAGAATTAAGAAAAAGTTACAGAGGAAAAGGTCTTGCTCATGAGACTGCATTAGCATGTGTAGTTCTCAGAGACTCTAGAATTCATCTATTGTTGCAGTAAATGTGTTTTCTTCCTCTAGAATCTTTCTCCAAAGTTCCTGACTTCTCTCACAAATGTGTTTTAGTCTGTGCAGTGTAAGGCCTGGCTTCAAACCAATCAACTATCAATTCACAATTTATAACATAACATTTAGAAAACAATGAAATAATGTACATTGGTGTTTATATCAACTAAACCAATTTCATGATACTTGTCTACTTTTAAAACAGGTGGTGTGTTTTTAAAAACATAATATTAAAAATGTCCAGTCACACTTTGCTAACATGCTGTAATTGTAATAGTAAAAAAAGAAATCAAGGCTGACATGACCAGTTCTGTGAGAGATCATCATAAAATGTTGTATAACACAGCATTGCTTCAACACACACATACCAGAGGACTTCTGTTTGTTTGAGCACAAGATGGCCGTCTTCATTCCTCATCCTGAGCAAATCATTTCCTTGGTCTTCCTTCTCTTCTGTGAAACAAGATAATCTCTACTTACTCTGTGTGCAAATAATATTGCTCATTAAACATAATTAAGTTAATTTAAAGTAAGATTCAGACCAGAGCATTTGAGGAGTAAATGTTGATTAAAAAAAATATTCTAAACAAATGTACCTGGGAAGAGGTGATCATGGCAAGATTCGCTGAGACTCAGTAATAGCTCTTTTAGTTTTTAGGAAGGTTTGTGAGGGTTGGCTCTTGAGTGAGTTGTTGAGCTTGATATTTTAGACCTGAAAAAGAAGAACAGCATTAGGATTATCTGCAAAAAATCCTGTAAGACAGAAAGAAGGAAATATTATTAATTACGTGCAACTTGTACATTACACCTCTGTAAAGATGCTGTATAATTAAAAGTTAAATGCATCCATTATTGAAAGCAAGTAATTAATAGCAAGCTATAGTCATATGAATTCTTTTGATAGTGTCAGATGAGACCGTCCTGGGGCTTGTACAATATCATACAAGTGTTAAACTGGATTATTAAGACTGTGATGTGTTTAGGGATCATTTTTAAGACTTTGACCCTGTCCAGATACCCACACTTGCAGTCTTGGCCACTTGAGAGTGTGTGTACGTGACAGTGTGTGAACGAGACTGTCTTAATAATGCCAAAGCACAGCGTCCTTAACACACACTAAACCTCTCCAATACTGCTCCGGAGCACTATACAAAGCTTAGTGTATCCCATCATGCATCATGTTTTGGAATAAATCGTCAGACTTTTTGCCGAGATCTCACAAGAGGTCACGGAAAGCTGTCCAATGTACAGTATGTGAAATATTGACAATTAGTTATTAAAAATCTCTGTAAACACATAAGTGTCCCATAAGGCAGTGGCTCCCAATCCTGGTCCTGGAGAAGCCCAACACTGCACATTTGAGATGTCTCCCTGATCAAACACACCTGATTCAACTCATCAGCTCATCAGTGAAGACTCCAAGGCAGATAAGAGAGACACCAAAACCGTGCAGTGCTGGGGTTCTCCAGGATCAGGATTGGGAAACACAGTCATCAGGTCATGAAAAGTTCGACACACACTTGTGGTTATCATGCTCACTCGAACACTAGGCCAAATACAGGAAAGACTTCAAATAAGTAATCAAGTGGTCAAGTGCAAAGATGGCAAGTGTGGGTATTTGGACAGTGCAACAGTTTAAGAAACAACAAATGCTGTACAAATTATAACAGCAGGAATGTTTGATAAAAGGGACAAACTATCACAGACTTACTGCTGCAAATATCTGCCTCCGCAGCTTTCTGTCTTCTCCATTTCTGAAGGAATCCCTCTCCAGAAACACCACTGGGCTGACTGCCTTTACGTCTTTTCAGCTAAAAATAAAAATAAAAATAATAAAAAGGGGAGAGTAAATAAAATTGAATTATATACAGAATGTTAATAATGATCTGTGAGCAAAATATTTAGATATAATATATATATATATATATATAAACTGATATGAAAGAACTGCAAGATGGAAAAATGCATGTTTTATTATTTATTTTTAATTGGATTTTTTTTTTTTTTTTGGATTTACATTAAAAGGTATTAAAAGCATGGTACAGAACATATGATTACTGTGATATCTGTCATATAAAAGCACATAAAAACACTAACATTACAGTGATACAAACATAGCTGGTTTGGTGATTATTGTATTGTTGTATTGATTATTAATATACCATAGTAAAACTACAGTTACAGTTACTAATGTCCTGTTTACTGTGTTTTAACTTCACATTTCATTTATTACTATTGTAAGTGTCGTGATTACCATGATTTTACTACAAATACAACTTACATCATTAATCCTGAAATTAATAATAATATAAAACGGATCGAAGGTCTATGGCACGTCACGTGACAGATAGAGTTTAATCAGACTAATTAGCAGCTGTGTTCATTTATTTAAACGCAATGAAACTCAAAGACAGCCGCGGATGACCGATATAATACAGCGATTAAACATATGGCACTAATCTGATTAATAAATAAGACAGAATACATTTTATAAAAGGCATTAAAAGAGCGTATATACGACTACTCACCCAAACTGTGGAACTGATAGCAAGTATCGCGATGTGTGCTGAATGAGACTTCTTGAACGTGATTTCATAGCGATAAACATCTAATGTCCTCGTGTCGAATTCTGACGCCAAAAGTTTCCCATTGAAAGCAATGAAGGTCGTATTGCTTCGATATTCGACGCCGAGAGGCACATTTGGCGTCATAAAAGTGACGCTAGGGGCGCTTGACCATGCTTCGGTTTTTGACGCCTTTGGAGTGAGAATGGGTTGCTATTTCAATATGTAATTATGGTTATTCACAAATGATTATAGCATATTAGAGTAATTTCTGAAGGATCATGTGACAACTAAAGAGAGGAGTTGGTGCTAAAAGTTCAGCTTTGCATCAAAGGAAAACATTTTAAAAATAAACAAGTATAAAATAGAAAACACTTATTTTAAATTGTGATAGCATTTCACAACATTGCTGTTTTTACAAATTTTTTATGTATAGGCATCATGGTACTCTCATGAACACACGTCGACTATAAGTCACACTTTTTTTCATAGTTTGGCTGGTCCTGCGACTTATAGTCAGGTGTGACTTATTTATCAAAATTAATTTGACATGAACTGAGAAAAATGAACCAAGAGAAAACATTACCATCTACAGCCGCCAGAGGGCGCTCTATGCTGCCAGAGATGCTGCTCAGTGCTCCTGTAGCCTACACTTAGCAGCATAGAGCTCCCCCTAGCGGATGTAGATGGTAATGTTTTCTCTTGTTTCTTGGTTTTAAATAAATGTGATTTATAGTCCAGTGCGACTTATACTGTATATGTTTTTTTCCTCGTCATGACGTATTTTTTGACTGATGCGACTTATACTCAGGTGCGACTTATAGTCCGAAAAATACGGTATACCTTTTTGGGCATATATAGAGTCAGAAAGCTCTCAGATTTAATCAAAAATATCTTATTTTGTGTTGCGAAGATGAACAAAGGCCTTAAATCTTTGGAATGATGTGAGCATAATTAATTAATCATTTTAATTTATTTTAACTTCATTTTAAGGTGAACTATCCCTTTAAATCTTGAGGAAGTGTTACAGAGAACTCATTACTAAAACATTATAAAACACATAAATATAAATATAATAAATTGTGAACATACATTATTACAAATATGACAAATAGTATTTTACTTCACATTTTCTGTGGAAATACACAGGCAGTTTGCATGCATAGTACTAACATATTGTACTAATGTATTTTTTTTAATACATACATTTACATATCCATTTCTGCAGCTGTATAAAAGTTGTAAAGCGGTGTTTACCTCATTAGTTTGTCCTCGCTGAGCTTTGGTGCAATTTATGAGGTGTATTGTGGGATTCAGGTAATACCTGCAATAAATTCACTTCTGAGAACCATATTGAAGTAAAACAGTAATAGCTTGCAGTGGAGATATTACTTACGAACTCTTTAAATCATGCATCATTTTATTTTGGGTCTAATCATCTTAATAATGTCAAAACTAGTTCATGCCACAGCAAACACTCTACCGAAACTAAAATCTGTCTAATAAACATCTAGGCGTGAAGGTTGTTTTCCACTCCACTGATCAGGGTTACTCATTTAACACAAAAGCAAGTACTAGTAATCCAATACTGACCTTAGCCCACTTGTTCATGACTAAGAGTTATTCTCTTGAACATGTCTTTGATGATGAAAGCAAGTTCCCTCGTACCCTTTTGATGAATTTGGGGGGGAAAAAAGCTCTGAAATCTGAGCTTGAACTTGGTTAATGGGTTTCAGGTCTTGGTCTGTGGTCCATTGTCACAAGTTTTCCCTCGTCATTCATGCACTTTGATTCTAATCTGACTTGACCTGATACCTTTTCTGGTAAACAAAATGAAATGTGTCAGGAAATTTTTTGAATGTCAAATTCAAGTCTTCACACCTGTTGCATGCTTCTGAATTAAGGCAGGACGGTATGAAAACATCAAATAAGATCTAATACTTTAGTTTAAAAACAGCCTGGTCTGCATTTAGAGATATAGATGAGACACAATGTAATTGTAACTGTGATCCTGCGGGGTCACACAGCTGAATACTGAGATGATGAGATTTGTGTCAAGCCTTTAAGGCATAGTTAATCATTGTATGGGCATGTCAGTGTTAATTCTCAATGTAATGCTTGATGTGGTGTCATCAAAGCATTACTCTGGTTAGTTACTAGTTACTCATCTAGTTTTTTCCTTCTCAAGAAATTCAGAAATGACACCTGATTGATATCGATACGCTGGAATTACGTCTAAAGTTAAATTGATAGTTCACCCAAAAGTGAAAATTCTGTCATCATTTTCTCACCCACAAGTTGTTCCAAGCATGTATGACTTAATTCAGCTTAACACAAAAGAAGATATGTTGGAGAATGTGGGCGACAAGATAGTTTCTGGTACCCACTACTCCTATAATGTTTTTTCTAGTAGTCTTTCACAGTTTAATGGTTGCCCAAGAGGAAAGTAAGTCAAATATGTTTGGTACAACTTGAGGGTGAATAAAGGATGACAGAATTTTTATTTTGGGGTGAAATGTTCCTTTAGACTGAAATAGGTCTGTTTTAAGACTGCTATAGTATTGAGACTAGTGCAGTCAGACTAATTAATCGCACATGTTTTTTGTGAAATTATTTGTGATTAATCAAACCTAACAATAAAGTTTTTAAATATACTTTTATACTGCAATAATTTCACATTCAGTCTTCTAATTAATGTAGAAACAATTTAAATACAGTATATATTTCCATATTTGTTTAATGGCATCTTTTTTATGACTGAAGGTGAGTATCACTGATACCAGTGATGCTATAAAATAGTTTTTGTTTTACTTCTACATTATTGTATTGACTGCTATCCATTTAGAAAAAAGAAAAAAAACTGCATTTATGAACTGTAATAATAAACCCCTCACGGACGACTGATGCGCGCAAATAAAAACCAAAACATAAAATAAGGCCCAGGCCTGGTCCTCTCTCATCCTTCACTATTGTCGCTCCAGTTTTATTCCATCTCCAGTTTTTATTTACTTCCATCTCCTGCGTGGGACTCGAGACCGGCGGTGGGATGCAGGTGTCGCTGATTTCCCAATCATTCTGCCGGCTTCACTCCTTGTTCCCACGTCCCTCGGCCCCGCCCCACTCGCCACATGAACCTATGGTAATTTTAATTTCTACATATTACTTTCCAAAGTTACTGACAGAGGTGCTTTTGGCAGTAATGTCTATCAGGTACATATACCTGTGCTGATTAAATGATTATCTGGCTCACCAGTGACAACTGAGAATAGAGCAGTTGGCATCCAGGAAAGACAGGAGGGCTGCCAGGCAAGACTGGTTGATGGCAGGAAAGACTGCACCAGGGGTGGAATGGCTAGTTACCCTCTCCACATGTCAGTGTAGCATCTGCTAGAGTGACACCCTAAATAACTACAAGCACGATAAGAAAGAGACAGCCTGGCGGTCTACCGAGAGGCGGGAAGGAAGCTGGACCATTCAGGACAGACAATATGGTTATTACCGGCATGTCAGTGACTAAAGATCAATAGATCCTAAGAGAATGTGGGTGCGGGTGGTCTTAGATGATACAACATATCATGGTTTACACATTCACCAAGGAAAGGCTTAGTGTGGTTGGAGCATCCAGATGCAAGCTTGCACTGCAACGGCAGGTCAGACAAGAAGGAATCAAAGCCTGGTTAAGCACCACAGTGCTAATGATTCCAACTCTTTATCTGGTGAAAGTGGAAAAAGACCAGCCCCCACAACAGGTGGCATACCAACCAATAGACAACCCTCAATAACAGCTTCAGGAACACATAGACACCTGCAGTGTAACATCTAAGGAGCTGTCCCACAGACCCAAAGTAAACTGGTCAAAATTCAGACACATTGATGCATGGAAAGGCTTCGACTCAAGCCGGTATCCCACTCTCCAGAGCACACTAAGAGGCAGTACCGCTTCCAAGTTAAACATGACTGGGAATGTAATTAATGAGGAAGCTCAGGAGAGGTTCGGGGAACTGCCCTAGAGGAGGACATTTCCCAGACAAACTGGGAGACGTAAGAGGTAAATCCTCCAGTAAGTCAAGGAGAGATGCCTGTTGTGGAACGCATGGAGGATAGCCGAGGACCAAGTGAAGGAGGGCTTGAAGAACCTGTGGAATCAGATTTAAGGCCAGATTTGCAGACGTGAGACGACGATCAGAAAACGCAGAAGCCACAAGGAGAAAATAAGGTTGAGTTTTGGGTCCCTTACAAGTTGACCAGAGGCCCCCTGGAGGAGAAGAAATCTGGCAAGCTACAAACTACCCAGCAGGAATTTGAGGCTTTTAATAAATCCCAGATCAGTGATAGCCAGAGGAAATCCCCACTAGGATTCCCATGTAGAGCAAGCAAGAGTAGCATCAGTACCTGAACCGAACGACGTACCCTATCGGGTATTTAAGCCCTTTCCTTTGCTCTTGAAGCTCTTGTGGAAGCTGTTGGGAGTGGCCTGGAAAGCACAGTCCAGATTGGAGTAAAGCAGTCACAACCTTTATTCCAAAAGAGAGACTCTAGCAACATTAACAAGTTCAGAGGCATTGCCCTGTTAAATGTAGAGGGAACTATATTATTTTCGGTTCAGGCAAAATGCATAACCAGCTACCTATAGCAAATAATTATATCGATAGCAGTTGCCAGAAGGCAGGAGTCCCAGGCTTCCCAGGCTGCGTGAAGCACATAGCTATGATCTGGGACCAAATCCAGACAGCCAGGAGAAATAGATCAGATCTGCATGTAGTCTGGTTGGACCTTGAGAATGCCTGCGGGTCATACCAACTAATCTCCTTTGCACTCCGTTTTTTTCCATGTGCCACTGCCCATTCAGACCATAGTGTCTTTAACACTTTAACACCTTTCAAGTTTGCTACACAACCCATGAGATCTCAACTGGTTGGTACCTGTTGGAGAAGGGCATGGAATGTTCCATCTCCCTGATCTTTTGTACTGCCTTATTACAGATCATCTTAATCGGTGACATACAGATGGGCCGCTACGGATAGTACCACGAACAAATTTAGCGCAAGCTTGCAGAACTCCTGGAAGAGTGCAGAACTGATGCAAACAGGGCCCATTCAGTAACATCTCAGCAGTGGATCCACTTTGCCGGGCAAGGGGAAGAGAGCCAAAGCGGCAGGCTGAAGGAGCAGCCTCTTATGTCACTGGGAGGGGAGTGGAGCAAGACAGCTGATCTTGACCATCCGCTGAGGTTTCTGTTTGAGATCACCATAACCTTTTCACAGCCTGACATCGTCCTCTGGTCCACCCTTACTTAAACAGTCATCATGGTCAAACTCACCATCCCATGGGAGGAGGGGCTGGAGGCTTCCTTTGAGCAGATGCTTTCAAGCCGGGTGGAGCGCTTTTAAATTCACAGAAAAAATTGGCTGCAGAAGACTACATCAGAGCATCTACCTAGTGTCCATGGCTATATGGTTATTGTGAATTGAAAAATAGTTTAAACAGAAATAAAGTAAAGTAAACTAATCCACAATTATCACAAATGATTTTAGCATGTAAAAGACCCCCCCCCCCCCCAAAAAAAAAAAATTAAAACCTTAAAAGACTAAATTAATCCACACTTTTCACTAGTAGTGCTTATATTAATTACAATTTACAATAGATGCAACCTAATCATACTTGTTCCTTGTACTTGTACCTGCCTGTACTTTCTCCATGATCTGAGTGTCCCTCTCCTCTTGTTCCTTTCACCGAGTCACCCCATTGCCTTCAGTATTTCAGTATTGTGTTCATATCAGTCCTTGTCTCTGTTCCCTTTTGAATGGCTGGATGAGATTAGAGGTGCTGCAGTTTAATCTGCTGATTCACCTCACTGACTCCCTTTGTAGTATTATCCTTTAATTTTGTCCTTTTCCTCACCTCTTGTAAACCATCTTGCCTAAACCATGGAGTAATGGTATTGAACAAACCCTATAATGGAATAACTCAGTTCTTGCTCTTTCATGAAATTGTAAGCATGTGTTTTTAAATGTGCTGGATCTATGCCTCTTTGAAACATTGCTATTGACTCATATAGGGTGTGGGGAACAGGGAGAGACTCTCTCTTCCAGATGGGTTTGGCCAGTTCCTCTGTCTCTTGTTGTTCTACAGCAGCAGCAGCTCCACACACCCAACACTATGGGATCTGCTCCTCTATCCCCATGAGGAACCCTTTTGTACATCTGTACATACAATCTCATTATGGCCTGCACTCCTTGGCAGCTGCAATAACATGTTGTAATACAAATACATATTGGATCCACATGATTCAACACATTGACTGCTAAATAAAACTGTTCACTGGATTTTCGAGAGGCTGTAAATGGACATTTTGCAAATAATTTATTTATTTTGTTTTTCTTTCTAAGACTTTGGAAACAATGGAAAAAAGTTGCAACACAACAAATTAGCACAACACAACAGAAATAAGCCACAACATATGAAATTAGCACAACAGAAATAAGACACAGAATCACTAAATTAGCCCAACACTAAGTAAGCCGCAACACAAGAAAATAGCACAAGACAGTGGAAACAAGCTGCAACACAGCAAAATGAGTCCAACGCAATGGGAAAAAAAAGCCACAACACAGCGAAATTAGCACAACACAACAGAAAAAAGCTGCAACACAACAAAATTAGCGCAAACACAATGCAAACAAGTCGCAAAACATGTACAGTTATTTGGGAGTAAAAAAAAGACCAATATCGATATATCAGACAATATCCTTTATGTGTAGGCTATAGTCAAATGTTTAGACACACTTCACATTTTGTCCAAACTTTTGACTGGTGCTGTATATAGAATATATACCTGATAAGGAGAGGAGTAATGTGAGCTTTTTTGGCTCATTGAAGACAACTTTCACTGCTGCATTCTGGGTCAGTTGCAGAGGCTTGATACAACATTCTTAATTTCTACACGGTAAGGCACTGGAATCGGCTGAGCAATATGGATTGCTAACAGTACCATAATCAATTCATATGATATTTTCATTATATGAATTATATTCATTTCAAGAAAGTGTTCTGTGCTGCTACTGGATAACTTTCTGTGCCTGACCAGCTTCTGGACCTGCGTCAAGGCTCTTCCACCACCAGTGTTGACACACTAAAAAAATAACTAACTTGTGGCTTGAATAAAGCTGCCCTCAGTGCATAACATCAAGGTTTGGATCCTCGCATTCTCACTCAAATGGAAAATGACATCAGACTAGAAGGTTTCATGCAATGAGCCATTCTCATCTCGCAATTGTTGTCAGCCTGTCAGCCCTACGAATGCCACCCACCAGCCCTCCACATCCACTAGCGGTCCCTCAGTACCAGATTCCGTGCAAAGTGAATTCTCCACGACTCACAGTGTGTGTTCACTGCTGTGTGAATGCACTTTGGATGGCTTAAATGAAGAACATGGCTTTATGTCACGTCACTTTACTTCACGATCAGCCTTTCCAGTCCACACTTGGCTACCACTCCACTGCTCTTCCCATGTATGGAAGAGCCCTTGGAGGTTCCAGCCGTGGACTACTGGTTCCGAGAAAGTGAAAGAGTGTGAGCTGGTTTGGCTGTCCACTCGGGATCTGCGCCTCCACCTGAGTTCCTGCTATACTGGTCCATTCCCGATATAGAGGCAGATCAGCAAAGTCACCTACCTTCTTAACCGATCTTAACCGACTGGCTGAGACCAGCCAAAAAAGATACTCAGGACAGTTGACGGGCAACTGCTGTGCATTGTCACGAAAGCTGATCATTTTCACGTGTTTTTAAGCCTTGCCAATTTAAACATTCAAATAAGTTTAAAGCATTCAAAAACAAGATGTGGAAAAACTCAACTGCACACTGAGAGTCATGTCTCACGGACAGCAAAACCGAACCAAGCTCTCCTTCGCATACTCCTGCACCTGAACAATTACAAATTGCAGTTTAAACATGAAAACAGAAAAAAGATGTGAAAGATTCCAATTCAGCACCCATGTGTGATGTTCTGTGCGCACAGGGTGCATGGAGAGAGATGCGTCTCAAAGCGCTTGAAAACACAGACATTGCCTCTTCTTACTCTTGTACCAACAAATGCATGCAAAATTGTCAAACTACCCATCTTGGAGAGTATATATAAAAAAAAAAAACGTTGGTTATATCTAAAGTGATAGTAAACAGTGGAGAAAGAAATCGGTTGTGTATCATTATAATGGATGCATTGTCTCTTAAAGTGACCATGCCTAATTTACTAGCTGCTGTCAGTGTCCTTATTGTTAATCCAAGAGAATTAAATAAAGAATATCACCCACTGCTCTTGACTGAATGACTTTGTGAATATAACATTTAATTTGCCGTGATGCGCAAATCATCTCTAACGTCATGGAATATGCTGTTAAAAATTAACCATCCAGTCATCATATCATCATGCAAAACTACGAATTAGAATCAGTGAAATGTGACGATCAAATATAGGTGTGGGTCGATGGAGGGCGGATAATTTATTTGAAGCTGTCGACATGGGTGAAGATAGAGCTCATCCGCACATCTCTACTGAAATTAATCACCAGCAAACAATGGAGCGCACTCTGCTGAACAAACTAAGTAATCACACCATTCAGAAGCATTTAATCCGCGTTAAATGTTCTGTAAAAAAAAATCATATCAGTGGCCTATTCACAGATACTGATATTTCTGTGATAGGCTCATATCAGCCGATAATATTGGCAAAACGATATATCGGTTGGGCTCTAGTGGTTACTGTGAGAGTTTAAAGTAAACAATTAAAGTCACTTTGTAAGATGTATATTCACATTAGGAGAAATGAAGGTCACAGTTGCCACAACTACTTTTACAAAATATACACAACTCAATTTTCTTTTTCCCCCTCTGAGACCGATATGCTTCCATCTATCCATCTTATGCAGAGTTAAAAGTTAAAAGTTTTTCATAGAATGATTTCCATCAATAGTTTTAATACTGTGGTGGTCTTTCTTCATTTCATTATTTTCATTTATTGTTCTGTGTTACTGACACTGTTGGATTAGAAATGGAACTCTTCAGCTTTAAGATGGTGCTAGAGAGGCAAAGCAGATTTGCTGCTGGATTTAGAGCACAAAACGTATTTGGATTTGTTCATTGATAGCAACCGTGCATGGATGTGAAACCTGTGTGACAGCAGTGCTGGAACCATAGGGTGTGTATAGCTTGAAGATGATGGTGCTCTGCCTAAAACAAAGCAAATAAAAAAGGAATTTTCTCCCAAAATCAACAGTGCAGATCTTCCAGTGAAAGTCTCTATCCCTAATCCAAACAAGTTAAGTCTTTTCTTTTGAAAACAAATCTGTGTAGATATTTTCTTGACAAGTGATCACAGTTAACAATGAATGATGAAGACCTAATAACGTGATAGCTGTGTATTACAGTCAGCTTAAATATGCATAATACATTTTTCATAACATGACGTATTTCCAAACGATTCAATGAGAACTGGATCAGGATGGAATTTTTTTTTTTTTTTAATAGCATAGCATGGATCTAGGTCTGAATGCCAGTTTGCTCAAACTGCACCTAAATGGCTATTATGGCAGCATAAATTATGTTAGTGGGAAAAGAAAAGTCATTTCTGAATTGGAATTTCATTTAAGTTTAATAAGCAGACACATTTTTCAATTTCTAGTGTTTTGCATAGTGACACCGGGTCCATTATCACATGACAGCTCAGTTGTGACATTTCTCTGTATGTTTCTTTCAAAAGCCGTTAATTCGGTCACCCTGAGCCTCAGCCCTCTGCAGCTGTTGTTTCACACCTCAGATGTTTCTCTGTGTCATCACATCTTGTGTCAGGAGCGGAGACATGACTTTATTTGACATAAAGGGCTCTGAGGTCTTTGTTTTGTTTGAAATGAAAATACTGCAGCTTGCCTTTGTTTTACCTGAGGGCATGTAACATATAGTTTGAGTTTGCTTTGCTGTTCATGTCCTAAGAAAGCATACTTATATGTTTGTGTTATACTTCCACCTTTACACTTTCAACTTTTATTTTACTGGTGAAAAGAGCTGTAGATACAATTTTCATGCATACTGTATATTCCTAGTAAATATTGCAAACAATTGCATAGAAATGGCAAGTGACATATTGAATGAATCTTTGAAAAAGAAAAACAGTGTTGTAAAGCATACCACAATAATATTTGCTTTAATGTATTTGTTATTATATTGTTATTGTTATTATATACAGTGTTAGTATATTATATTATTAGGACTGTTTTGATATATTCTTATTATTTAGTGTTTAAATGTATTTAACTTTCTCCACGTAAAATTGCTGAAGTACAAAATCTAAGAAAAAAATATTTTAGAAAATCTTTTTTAACAAATAATAACAATAATAAAAACATCCAGGACTATTAAAAACATTTGGAACTTTAGCAAAATAGACTATAATGTTTAATTCTCATTTTGTTGTTATCCTTTGTATCAGTTTGCCACGTTTTTTTTTTTTTTTTTTTTTTTTTTTTTTAGGACCCATTTCACAGATGTTCCTCCTGTAAAACAATGTCTGCCGTTGTCTGTCAGTACAATGTTATTGTTCAGGGTTGGCTCCACTAATGAGCTTTGTCTTCCTCTTGCTAACCTACAAACCTCCTTCCAGCCTTTTCATCAGACAGATTTGTTACAGTCCCAAACTAAATAGACTGTATTTTGTAACCGCGGAAGGAGGTCATTGCATTTTTTTATGGGATTGTTTTTCAAAAAGTGAAAGACAAGGTAGGATGCAGGACAATGGCTGTCACAGTGGTTTTATAAGAGAAACCACTGTATTGTTTACCCTCTAGATGAACCGGTGAACTGTCTGAACCTGAGATTTAGCTTTCGTGTACAAAACCAAGAAGAGAGTTAAAAAAAAAGAAGGGACGCACTTCATGTGCAATATGTACAAACATCAAAGTTTAAGCAAAAGGAAATGGTACACCATTTATTTGCCAATTAGGCATGCTAGATCATTTTTTTCATAATATTCTTTATTGGTGTTTGGTGTTTTCCTAGGAATGTGAGTCTTAATCGGCTTTATCATAACATCTAAAAATGTTTCCATACTGAATACCATAAGTATATTTCACCATTTTTCAGATTGCCTCTCATTAAACCTTCTTGAAGGACAACAACGTTTTGCAAAGTTCTACAGCCTCCTTAAAACTGTATGATTATTCATTTGCAAGACTGTATCTTGTTAGATTGTTTCAGGCGCACACATAGCTTGGCTCACGCCAGCGGATTACAACTGTTGTCACCATGCCATGCTGTCCACACTGTGATGCCTGGAATGTGAGCAATTGTCCCAAATCCTTTTGTCTTACAGGGGGGTCCAAATGGCATGGAGCAGGAAAGATATCGCTCTAATTTTCTTTAATTTTCATACTGGGCTATGTTTAGAGGTTCTGAGAAAAAGACACAGGGAGGCCCGTAATGTCTACAATCTTCAGTGAGTGTATTATTAGGTCCTGGCACAAGCTCTGTCACCAAAAGCAAAGATGAGTGCCATGGTTGTTAGCGTCTGGTTGCCAAGCAAACCTCAGAAAGTGAGTTGCAGATCTTTGGAAGCCACTCTCTCATGGAGCCTTGCCCAGTTAATAAATGCAGAGTTCAAAACAAGTGCATGCATGTAGTTTCATTTGGTCAACTGTTCAAAAAAATGGAACACCAACTCTAATTGGCCAATTATTTTCTAATCTGATGTTTTCAGGTCCTGATTAAAGGAGTAGTTAAGCTGTCAGTAATGATTCCTGTTCATTAAGTCCATTAATGATTTTTGTAGTACTTTTATAGAATAACTATTTGGATAAAAAAAATCAATTCCACTGCCAGATGATGAGATTTCAATTTCAGTAACCGAAAAACTTTTTTTTTTTTCACTAAAATGAATTGGCTCATTAGTATTATTTGCCCCTCCATAAATCAGAATAGAATCTTTGCATGTTTTTATTTGTATTTTTTTTTTTTTTTATTCTTAAAAAAGAACAGGTTCTTTAGAGTCATTTATGTCAGGAAGCTGTTTAGGCTTAGTTTTTGATTGAATAAGCCAGCTAATTAGAATTATTTATGTGGTAACTAGACTACACAGTTTATACTGTTTTTGATTCACTAAACAGAACTGGCTATTTAGAATCATATCTTTGGGAATCAGGATACACAGTTCAGTTTTTTTTTTTTTTTTTGCTAAAAATGAGTTCAAAATACATTTACTGCGATATGCTGTTAGCAAACATCTCTACACTCCTGAATGCAACATTCAGATGTATATTTAAATATGTGCTACGTTCTTTCTCCAGAACACAACTTCGTAATAGGTAATCAGCCTGGACCAATGGGTTTACCAGCCAGAGTGAACATTTCCAGAATGTTTGCGGTTTCACATTTTGAAACAAACTTCATTTTGGCCTGATTTTGTCTTTGCACCAATTCGTTCTTCAGTTTTGCTTGCAATATATCAAGGCCTTTAGGAATCGGAGTACACTGTTTGTGCTGTGTATTTTTGATTCACTAAACAAGAACTGGTTCATTAGAGTCATTCATTTGGGAATCGGACTATGCTCTTTGCACCATCTGTTTTTGAATCACCAAAAAGAACTGGCTCATTAGAGACATGCATTTGGGAATTGGACTACGCTGCTGGAGCTGTGGGTTTTTGAATCACTAAAAAGAACCGGTTCATTAGAGCCATTCTTTTGGAATTCAGACTACATAGTCTGAGATATGGGTTTTTGATTTACTAAAAAGAACCGTTCTGGTTCCATTCAGTTCCCCACCATAGTCTCATTTAATCCAAGAGTCTAGTGGGGTTTAGGTCACGATTTTTTGCAGGCCTGTCAAGATCTTCAACACCACCTCAGTGAACCGCAGGGTCATTGTCATGCTGGCACAGTTAAGACCCTTCCAAAAAACTGTTGCCAAAAACTTATAAGAACAGAATCCTCTAGAATGTCATAGTGTTGTGCAGCATTCATATTTTTCATCACTGAATTAACAGAATCGCCAAAGCTGTTAATTACAAGGGGGTGTTCACATACTTTTGGCCAGTACAATGTATCCATGCTTATGTATATTAGAACTACTTCCATCCTCCTGTTTGCGCAACTAATGGTGATATAAGCAGTTGCTGAAGTGTATGAATGCCCTGTGTGATCGGAGCATTACGGACCCGTCTGCCTGGGGTGAATAGGGGAGGGTGGCTGCATCAGTGTGGTTTAGATTCAGGGCTCGACAGAGCTTTGTCACAAACAAGTCCTGTACAGTTCTTTGTGTGCCATTCAATGAAGATAAATAAATCAGAGAGCGAGTGAAAAGGGCTCTTATGAATGATGGACTACGATGACTAGGATCAACTAGGATGCTAAACAAATGATCATAAGTCATTGTGACACATATCTAATCTGTGATAGTGGACTAGCCAAGTCTCATTGAAACACATCCGGCACAGACATTAATGAACGCTCTCACGACACACCATTAAATCAGCAGCTGCATCTGGTCTCGGTCGGAAGGGTGAAATGGGCAGATGAGCTTCCTCTGTGTCTGACAGTGAGCAATCGTAGAGGTTAATACTGTTTCCTCACACTAGGTTCCTTTGTGTGCTGTAAATGCTGCTCGATATGAAACTCATAAGACATTAACATCATGAGTGTTTAACAGATTCATACTTTATAGTCCATAACCATAAGTGCCGTGGCTAAGTAAAAGGTTCATATTTCTTTGTTTCTTTCTCTTTTGCTAGGTCATTCCTGTAATTAAATTACTAGATTGAGTCATGACTCATGTGGCATTATGCGGTGTAATCAGAATTTATGTAAGGTCAGTTATCACAAAGGACAGTTATTTGACTACATCTAAAAATACAGAAAATAATAATTTGCTCTAATTTGCACTTCTTAGGGCAAATCACATTTCTTTCTTTCTTTCTTTCTTTCTTTGCGATCACTACTCTAATTATGCTGGGAAAAGTGTGCTGTTTGGCTATGATAAGCCGTTTTATTTCTTCTTTTTGCTTATTTCCTGCTTTCAAACGTTTAACTTTCAGTTAAATTTTTCACTTTGATTTTGTTTAAAGTATATTACTATTTAAATACTATTTGTGCTAACAAACATATAGGATGCATACTGACCCAAAGTGACTTTAAATATATTTATTTAAATTAAAATGTGTTCTGAACTTTCTATTCAGTAAATAATATTGAAAAAAAATATATGTTTTTATCATGGTTTCTACAAAATTATCAGGCAGCACAATTGTTTTCAACACTGATAATTATAAGTAATGTTGCGTGAGCACCAAATAAACATAATAGAATGATTTTTGAGCATTACCAGTACCTTTTTCCAAGCCCTGAAACACAACACAGCACACTACACAATTCAAAATATGAGTAAAACACCTGTAAAAAATATATGCAGAAAATTCCTTCAAATTAACACTGTGCATTGAGTCATATTTTTACACACTCTTTTTTGAGAGTGTATTATCTCACCTTACATAAGGTCTTAGCATGTGAACCTGGGATATTCTCTCTAGTAGAGCTCTAAAAAGAATCTATGATAATGAATCTATAGGCAGAGTAATCACAGTTTACTGAAATACAGCTTCTGAGTTGAAAGGTGCAGCAGCTGTGCGAGAAAAGTGTGAAGATGAAAGTGATGTGTGATGTGCTCTCTTCCTCCGCTGGTGCTGAGAGCTGTGAAACACTCGGAGTGAATTATTCTGTTAAAAAAAGAAAAGTCACACCCACAGTTGAGGATTCCCTTCAGCAGAACATATGAATAATTAAAAATAAGAAAGGTGGTGGTTAATCTGCTGTCGGTTCATGTGGGGATATTTATTAGCAATTTGAAAGTTTCACTATTTATATCTTCGAGTGTTTTTCCTTGTCTAAACACCTGATGTCTAAGCCTGTTTATATGTCAGTGACAGTTTAGTGCTAAATTACTATATAATTTATCATTTTATTGTAATCAGCCTGGAGGGGTGGTCTAATTATTTCTTATATCAACACACACGAAGTACACATGTGACTATGAGAAAAATTATTTCCCCCAGGGCATCTGTTCTTTTGAAACAGTTACAGCCTGTTAGTTTAATGCTTTAATGCTGTGAAAATGGCTTATTCAGTGCATTGGCTACATGCAGGACCTACTAATGGAGCCCTGTCTCCATCCCCCCACGCTGACTCTGATCTGCCGCCAAAGGATGCAATGATATGGATCACAGCCTCCTTATGGGGCAATTCTGGACTATTCAGGCTCATTTACAAACATTATCAGTCTCTGCCTTTGAAGTGGGCCAATGGAACAAGCAAAGTGCTTGTCTCAGGCATCTAAAGTCAAAGAAGACCTGCACCCATTGGGCTTCAAATATAGTTTTATATTTGTAGTTTCTTTTATAGCTTATATTCTTTTATAGGTTTTTTTTTTTTTTTTAAGATGTGTCATTTGAACGTCTTGTTCTCTTGTCCTTTAAAAACCCATACATTTCTAGACAAAGGCAGATTTCTGTCCTGTGTTTCATCCATGATTTCTTTTTAAAACAAAATATTTGGGCTGAGTGTATTGAAGGGCTTGTCCCTTGTTTTGAAATGGCCAGACTCTAATAACATCACAACCTAATAACATCAATTAATTGGTTAAAATTTCAGAGAGAAGTACTACCCATTTTAATATTGCCAATTTATTTATGACTAAACTAATATATCAGTTAAGCACTACATATTTTGATTGTTAAATCATTTACATGTATAATTTATAATTTTTTAAATAAATTTAATTTCACATAAACAAAAAGTTAAGTAATTGGTGTATAAAATTGTATACAGGCATATTGAAAATATCAGCAAAACTACAATGCAAATCTATTTAAGGTTCATTTTGCCAACTTATATAACAAAACTATTATTATCAAGTAATTATTTACTTGTTGATCATAAGATGGTTTTCATGTATGTGTGTATAGGCCTAAAACACAACCCTGTAAACATTTAAAATATTTAAAATGATAATTTATATATACATAAATATTTTAAATATATATAGTAAGTAATGTATACAAGTCAATAATTAATCCATTTTAAAATGTACTTTAAAATAATATAAATCATGTATTTTTTTATAATAAATATGCATGCAAAGACACACACACACACAGAAATTCCTGCTAATTTTTTTTTTTTTTTTTTTTTGTGTATATATTAAGTGTATATGCGTATATGCTATGCAAATATCTACAGATATTCAATTGTCTCCTGTGGAAATAATAATAAGACTCTTGTTTATGATTTAATTGAGATCACCACACAAGGAAAACACTTGCAGTGTGTCTACACAGTTTGCTCTATCAAAACTTTGCTTGTATGTTACTGCGCTTGACCTTTGTAAGACAGACAAGGCGTGTGTGCAGAATAAATAGTGTGGTTACATTAGTTAATCATACCAGCATACCGGTTCTGTCAGCGCTCAAATTAATACCACTCAGATACTCCTCCTCTACCTGAGAGAAGATAAATAAAGTAACGTCTGCTTTTAAGCCTGTGTTGAGGCTTTCTGTTGCCTTGTCGCTCTCTGTAAAAACACAAATTATCACTCTTTAGTGTTTCTTTCATGGACTGTTGAAATAGACGGATTAAAGCAGCTGAAGCATCATTAAGACTAAAGTGCTCTGGATTTTTACAGAGATTTCAGTAGGATTTTCACTAGCGGCTCGGTGATGGTAGGATGTCACAACTGTTAGGTGAAGCCAAGCAGCAGTAAGGTGTTCTCCCATTACCCTATGCATCGGTTCAATATGTTGCCATGACAACCAGCCTCCTCAATTAGAGAAATGTCCTCAACCCCCACTCAGAGTAAGGTTGTGGTATCTTTGCAATGCAGTTTGAGGTTCCTATAGAGAGACAAATATATTCCTGGTGGAGAAATGAAAAAATAAAAAAAATGATAAAATAGAAGACTGAGAGCATCTGGTAGCAGTTTATTTTGTGTTTCGGATGTCTGCAGCCATCTCAGGCAGCGTGAAGGTTAAACAGGGGTTTGATGGAGCCGTCCACATGGGCTTTTTTGGTGTGGATGACAGGAGGACAAGCAGAGTGCATCTGCCCTCCAGGGCAAGAGAACGCCGGCTGAATGGAGAGCAGAACATAACCGCTGTGTTGCCAAGGTAACGTGGAACAGTACACCATGGTGAAAGAAAGGGAACGAGGGATGAGGGGGGAGGGAGATGGCAGGACAGGTAGGAGTGAAATAAGAGAACGGTGGTCAATCTTTGCAGTGCTTGCATAATGATCGCTGCACCCACAATCTGAGGGAAGTCCCGCTTCAAGGACACAAAGTAGTCGCTCTTCAAGGAGAAGAACGCAACACTACGCAGTTTGTCAAAATGTGCCCTGCTCCTTTACGAAGAACTCAATATGTCACCACTGAATAAGAGCTTGGCTGAGCTTGCATTGATCTTGTCCTTGAAGTATGTTGTGAGTTTCTCCTTGATGTGAGCTTTTCTTGGATAGGACACACTGTTTGCTGCTTGGCTTGTAAGACTGTGTCCTATTTATTTGAGCTTCGATTTCACAATGTACAGGTTGTTTTTTTATTTAATATATTTTTTTTTTATGTTTTGATGAATATGGATGGCTGTCAGATTGAAGAGGTTAATCATTTCCTGTTATGCTGCATGTGTGTCCACTTTTTAACCTACAAACTTACATTTTAAGAAATTTGCTCCACCCCACCACATGACAATACATTTGCTTGTCAACAGATTTTGCTTTTCAATCACATTTTCAATCAAAATTATATATAAATATATATATATATATATATATATATATATATATATATATATATATATATACACAGTGGGGCTCGAAAGTTTGGGCACCCCTTGCAGAATCTGTGAAAATATGAGTGATTTTCAAAAAATAATAGAGATCATACTAAATGCATGTTATTTTTTATTTAGTACTGCCCTGAGTAAGATATTGTACATAAAAGATATTAACATTTATTCCACAAGACAAAAAAATTGCTGAAATTATTAAAATAACCCCCTCAAAAGATTGGGAACCCTTGGTTCTTAATACTGTGTGCTGTAACCTGGATGATCCACGACTGTCTTTCTGTTTCGTGATGGTTGTGCATGAGTCCCTTGTTTGTTCTGAACAGTTAAACTGAGCAGCGTTCTTCAGAAAAATCTTTAAGGTCCTGCAGATTCTTCAGTTTTCCAGCATCTTTGCATATTTGAACCCTTTCCAGCAGTGACTTTATGATTTTGAGATACATCTTATCCCACTGAGGACATTTTAGAGACTCAAACACAATTATTTAAAAGATTCAAACATTCACTGATGCTCCAGAAGGAAACAAGATTCATTAAGAGAAAACTTTTGGAATTTGAAGATCAAGGTAAATTGTACTTAATTTGTGTACCGGGAAACATACAAGCTTCTGTTGCTTACGAAGGGCAGAACTAAATGGAAAATAATAATATTTCAACAAAATAAGACAAATTTGGCCATCTTCATCGTAGTCAAAAGTGTTCACCCCCAGCTCTTAATGCATCTTGTTTCCTTCTGGAGCGTCAGTAAATGTTTGAATCTTTTTAAATAGTTGTGTTTGAGTCACTCAAATGTCCTCCAGAAGGAAACAAGATGCATTAAGAGCTGGGGGGTGAACACTTTTGAACACGATGAAGATGAAGAAAGAAAGTGAGAAGGAAAGAAAGAAAGAAAGAAAATAAATAAATTTGTAGTATTTCAATCTTCATATTGGTCCTTGACTCTTGGTCACAGTGTTATGTATTATCAACTTGGGTGAACTGTCTATTTAAGAAAATTAAATGTCAAAAACGGTCCAAAAAACAGTTAAAACTAAAAGTTTTATTAATGACTCTGTTGCATTCCAAGTAAGGAAGGAAAAAACTCTTTCGACTAATTTGTTCCCCCGATTTGCTAAATAGTGCGCTGGATTAAACAAATTGAGGGAACGAATTAGTATATCGAGGGAACACAATAGTAAATCGAGGGAACGCAATATTAATCATGTGCACGTTTTAGTACAGTGAGGGAAAGAATTAGTAAATCATGCACACAATTTATTTATTTTTTCTTGCATGTCAAGTGCAGGGCTGAAGCCTTCTGAAGCCTTAATATATATTTATCTGACAAACCTTGGATAAGGTTGCCAGATATGGTCCATTCCTTTTTTTTTTCTCTTTTTTTTTTTTACCATCAGCAATCAAATCATGAAGTTTAATTATTTGTAATTTAACCCACTTAACCCATTAATCTTGGCCAAATCATTGGATTTCATTAGTTGGAAGAAAACCCCTTGATCAAAAGTGAAATGGCACCACTCGCTGCTGGCCTTGCTTTGTGTTCTGTTACATAACCACACAGAGCTGGACTCTTACCGTTCCCATTCTGAGAATCATTACAAAATCTTGCATCACAAATTTCTACCAGTCACAACAGCTGAATTTATCCTAATAATAGACCTTGTGTAACTCCATGACGCAAGAGAGAGGCACATACAGTACAACTGATGTGTTTACATGATGTCCGGCGTTTAGATTTGTTTCAACATGAAATCCCACTGAGCGATTGCTCCGGATCTGGGAATGTATCCTCAATGTTGACTCTAGATATGGTGCTACCTGCTGTTAGAGTCATAGCGTTTTCTCTATAGACTCACAGGCTGAAAAATGACTTGCATTTGGACTATAATAGCATTCAAATTGTCAGTTTGGAGTGCACTGCCAGAGGAATCATTTACCATGAAGAGTTTCAGATGGCTCAGATTGCTATTAAATAATATCTTTCAGTGCTTTTGACAAGAGAATTCAGCAGGCGTTTATCTCTATTAAAGCAACGCATTGAAATTATTGGATAATTTGGGGTCAAGTTTATAAGGCCTGACTGGAGAACACAAGTTGAACAGAGTGTGCTTTGATTTTTTTTTTGTAGTGTGTAGCAGCTGTGTAATATCTCTGCTAGTGCTGAATTATATGCTTGTTTACAAAGCCAAGCTGTTTCTTAAATTATGATAAATAATGATTAATACTTCAGCCTGCTATAAACTATAGCTTTATTTCCCATGGTGCCTGTTGATATTTCCTAAATGCAATGATATTCTTTTCATTTGTGTAACACTGTGCATCAGAATTGTCTTTATTCTCTCTGTGGGGAACCACCAGCAGCTCTGTAGGGAAACTGAAAAGAAGTGGAAGAAACATAATATTTCTCATTTTCAGTACTTCAAAACCACAGACTAATTTGTTTGCATTGCTTCTTTTTGGGGGGAATTTTTTCATAATTGTGACTAGAGACATAAATAGTGTTAAAAAGTAACATGTGTTAAAATAATCCAAAGAAAACGGGGCTGCTGATGCTTTAAGGTTATGGATTACTGATTTTTAACTGAGGCACTGGAAAGGGTTATTAATTTGTTGTGTTTGCATTCGGGACATTGTGAAGCTTTGAAAAGAAAAGATGCTGAAATATTTGGATATTGATGTTTCTTGGCAGAGAGTGTTTAATAACATGACATGCTAACATGCACCAGAATTAAAGGGCACCTACTATGCAAAATTTAGGCATAAATGTGTGTTGGGAATGGGTGAACACAACCACCCTACAATTATAAAAATCCACCAACTCCTGATTTTTAATTCCCTTTAAACCAAGTCAGTTTCACTAGGCCTTCCATTTTGATACCCATGCAATGTGACGTCATATTGTATAGGGCGGGGCCACGGGGGTTTGATTGACAGCCCTGCGTTGCTTTAGTTTCTGCCCTCAGTGGTCATCGTCTCTGCGCTCGCATAGCTGTGATGTCAACAATGTCTCACAAGCAATTCTGATGCTCTGTTTTTTTAAAGACTGAAAATAAAAGTCTTAATTTTCTCTCTTCGGTAGTGTGGTCATGAGACTCAATTGATCCGCGCTGATGACTGGTTAGTTAGCTCTGTAACATTGCGCTGTTTCGTCCCACTTTTAGTGCATTTGGCTTCCCCTATCTACAGCTAAATTATGTTGCTTAAGTTATGTTGCTTCTACCAGCTGTTTATTGTTGTAAATATGCAATGCAGAGGGATGTATATGTGTTGGGGTGTTGAATATGCAGCTCATTTGCATTTAAAGCGATACACTCCAAAACAGCTCTTTTTTTAGATACACCCCAAAAATGACATTTTCCAGCTGTTATAATAAATGATCTGGTAGGTATTTTGGGCTGAAACTGAATGGTATTATGTTTAACTGTTATCACATGTTTTATTTTTTTTTTGATGTAGACAATATTCCGTCCAAAAAGTACTGTGAAAGAGTTTCTTGTGAATCTAGTGTGAAACATACAACCTCCCATTCCCCAAAAAAAAAACACTCTAATGAACTGGCTTTATTTAGTTAAACAAAGACATTCAATAAAAACAGTGTAGCCTGATTATCGACTGAATATCTTTTATGAATGTTTTATATTAGTTAAGTAAGGTTGCCTAATATCTAAGGAAACTTATGAATCTGTTCTTTTAAGTTAATCAGAAGCATTAGCCAAAACTAGTGAAGTCTAAATGCCGAACTAATGATTCTTATGGATCTGTTAAGAGAATCAAAAACATTCAGCAAAACATTATTTATAGTGAACCAAAAACATACATTCAATTGACTTGGAGACTTGCATCAGGGAAGATGCTGACTGGTTGTTCATATGCCAATGTGTAGTTGAAGATGAACATTCTTTGTTTTGTCTTTTAAAATATCATGAAAAGATCCGTTACTTCATTTTTTAATTTAGTATTGTTGTTTTAATATGTAAAAAACTGAATTGCATTTACAGTGTGTTACCTCAAGGAAAAAGTTTTTTTTTTTTTTAATGATTAATTTCTTCCAATTATTTATTTCTTAAAAAAAAAAAAAAAAAAAAAAAACATGAATAAAACGGAGGAACCAAAAAAATTGTTTATGATATCCATCCTTAAGCGGAATATTTCAACAAATATAGGGTGATATGAGCGTAAAAAAGGATGCACTGAAGGATGCACACTTTGTTTAGTAAATATGACATTTTTAATTGATTGCATATCGGCAATGGCTTTCACGTCACATTTTTGTCTCATGCAGGACAACAGAAGATCATTGACCCTTTTGAACTTTGGTCCTTTTTTAAGTTGGTAAATCAGTGCAAAAATCAGACTCTCGCATGAAAGGCAGGATGGCATTTTTGCATGACGAATATTCTAAGATTTGATATGATCATCTTCAGCCCACATCCTCTTTCCTAGATTAAAGAGTGCATTACACAAAGTAAGATTGTCAGCCGATCTGATTTGTCTTGGCAGTGTTGAATGGACACAAAAGGGGCCAGCTCTTTGACCTCTGACCGTGTAATTAGCAAAATGCATTTGGGAGAGGGTAGTCACACTGCCACTGCTAAATATAATCAATCAGCACCATACTTCATGCCTGAGAAGGCTGGACTCTCTTTGTGCGAGTGCATTTTTGTAATTACTTCACAATTAACCAACATTTATGACACTTTAAGGCTGTTTAAAATAGGGTGCTGGAATCATTAATGCATGTTTGAGTTTGAGTCATATGATAAGAGCTCTTTTGTGTTCTTTGTTTCGAGGGTTGCCTGTTAGAAATTTGGGTGATCACATACCAGTTGATTTTCATTGTAGTCACAGTTTATGCTATTTTATTTATTTATTTTTTGGGATGTCATTTAAAAAAATGTTATATTTAAAGAAATTCTTCTTCTTATTATTATTTATATATACATTCATTTTGAAAGACATTTTAAGAATTTACAAAAATAAATTATGACCTATTTTTTAAACATGAATGTCTGCAGCCACTGATCTACAGTAAACCTTTTCTAAATTGGTTCAATATTTTCCTCAAAACATTCTGCAATTATTTGAAAAAAATCGTCTCAGGTTACGAATGTAACCATGGTTCCCTGAGAGGGAACAAGACACTGCTACCTCTTAGGGGACACTATGGGGAACACCTTGTCGTGACCCGTGTCTGAAGCATACTTTGTAAAATGCCAACGTGTTGGCTGGCGATAGCCTCTGACGTCACTACCACCGCGACTATAAATACGCGCCCGTAGGACCCGTCACTTATCTTCTTCGTGAAGCTTGCGTCCAAAGCATGGCAGGGAGCTAGAGGACGCAGTGTCTCGTTCCCTCTCAGGGAACCATGGTTACATTCGTAACCTGAGACGTTCCCTGTCAAGGGAACTTCGAACTGCGTCCTCTTAGGGGACACTATGGGGAACAGTATACCCACGCCGCCATGCTGAAGGGAGTGCAGGCCAGAATCATGGCAAACACTAAGTACCATCTCTACCATTTCACCGGGAGTCGCCCCTGGGACGGTTCGACGGCTGTCTATGACATTATCCCTTATGGCCAAGGCCTAAGCTACATACCCAACTTACCTGTAGGGCCTTGTCACAGGGTAGAGCTGAAGGCTTGGAATCACAAAAGATTCCTTTAAAGGGATACGGCTAAAAACCTAGCACTGTCTTCTACCAAGTCTCGCCTGTCACACAGGGGCTACCGCTAGCTTTCACGAAAACTTGCTGAAAAGAGCTGTCCCAACAGTACTCTAGTAGCAACGCCCTGTTCTAGATAGGTATCGGAGGATACCTGGGTGGAGTGGCACCCAAGATGAACGGGGCTTTAACTGACTCAAGAAAGGGCATGAAGCAGCCGCGCGAAGCCCTTGCCATATAGGATTTTAAAAAGAATGCAGAGTACTAGCGTGCAAACTTACCACAGTGTGGATTTCAGAAAGTATGCAAAGACTTCACATGCACACTTGCCATAGCATGGATTTACATATACTGTTCTAAGGAGGGGCTCTCGTGGCACTCTGATAGAGCAGCTCGTAGATGGAATGGCCCGGGAGCAGAGCAATTGGAGGAAGGAATGTACAGATGAAGCCTCGGCCATGCCTGTACCATGGTGTCCAGCCCCAGTGGAGCTCGATGAGTCAGAGGAAGCCAGATGGGGATAGTGCGATGCTCTCTCAAGCCACAAAACCGATTCACCCAAGTCTGGCCAACCTCTCCAACTCTGCTTCAACACCTTGGTGCGAAGGCGCCATTCCCCGAGCCTCGGCACCTGCTTCAGCAGGATGTCTGCTCTCACTGTGCGTCTCAAACAGTATGTAGTGCTGGAGCGCTCTGATTAAAAAAACGAGAATTCAGTCTCCTATTAGAGGAGGACTCCGAGCTCCGAGCAGCATGCTCATAGGCGACCCTTTTCCTTTTAGAAAAAGGGGAGCGCTGCTAAACTACCACGAGAATTGCCCACACAGCCCCTCATGTTGAGGGAAGCGATGCTTGAGGTGTACAACAAATACACACTGGTTGAATGAAGCCCAAGGAACCCAGGTCTAATCATCTTAAGAAAGGGAATGAAGCGGAGTGCTTAACCCCTACCGCACAGGATTTCAGAAAGTGCGCAGAGTCTTGCGTGCACACTTACCACGTGGATTTCAGACAGTGCGCAAAGTGTTCACGTGCACACTGACCACCATGTGGGTTTGAGAAAAAGTACACAGGCTTAGCGTATGTACAGAAAGGTTCCTAAGCATCACAGAGGCGCTGGACCGCACGGGAGAGGCAAGCTCCAACCCCTCAAGCGAGGGGAGCATCACCTGAGGCAGTACATACAGAAAGACTTCCATAACTACCACCTCCACCTTCCCATTGGACGTCACTAAGCGGCCAGGAGACCCCTCAGGGTGACCTGGCCAGACATCCTGCCGGATGCGCCAAGCGGCCAGGCAGCCCCTCGGGGTGACCTCGCCGGACATCCATTAAATTCCCTGCAGTGTTGCGCCAGTTCTGACGATCAGCCAGGCTCCTCGGGAGGGGGTGTAGGACGAGCAACCGCAGAGCGCTTGCTTCCCACACATGGGTCTCACTCCACGGTGGGTGTCGCGCCCCGGGGGGCGGACCCACGCGGCACGGCCTCATGCCGAAAGCCTGTGATCTTGGCCACCTAATGCCAGAGCACAAGGCCGGAACTGAGCACTGTAAAGGAAACTCACAGAGTTTGTTATTAGACATATAACCACCAGCAACATAACACCCATAAGCAGATAAAGAAAGGGTTACATACTCACCCACCCATTTGTACTGGAGTCCCGCTTACGGGGCACCCCCTTTTGGTCCGGACCGTCAGTAAGGTGGTTACTATGAATATAGAACCAACCAAAAATCATAGGTCCATTTAGGCAGGGGAGGATAAAAACAGAAGTTAAAACAGAGGTTAAAAACATCCAGAGGAAGTGAGAAGCTACTAGGTATCGCTCCAATCCAGACGAGGACGCTCTACCTCCCCGATTCCTCTTGCCCCTGCCCTTAGGCGGGGGAGGAGCGCGAGCCGCGACACTAGCCTTCTGCGCCCATCTTCGATCCTCAGATCGAGATGGGCCAGGACCCCTTTGTTGTTTGGGCTCGGACCTGGACCTTCGTGGAATGAAGGATTTAAAGGCAGCTGAGCGCGTCCTTGCCTCCCTGAACTTTTTGATCACCATCTCGACGGAGGTCTGCCAGGTTCACCCACAGATGTCTCTCCGTTACCACCATTGCCGCCATAGACCAACCCATGGCGGAGGCTGCCTGCTTGGTAGCCCAGAGGGAGAGGTCTGTGGTGCAGCGCAGCTCGGCTACCTGGTCAGCTGAAAGGCCCTCGCCTGTATCCAGGTCCTTCAGCAGGTCAGCCTGGTAAGCCTGAAGCACTGCCATCGTGTGCAACGGAGCCACAGCCTGACCTGCAGCTGCGTATGATTTACCATTTAAGCGGGATGTATACTGGAGGGGCTTAGATGGCAAAGCGGGAGATTTAAGAGAGGATGTTTCCCCCACAGAGAGAGAGCTAACCAGCGTTTCCTCTACAGGGGGCATCCTCTCATAGCCGTTTTCGTGCATGCCCTCGATATTAGCATAACTTGTACGCTGAAACCGATGGATGCGAGAGGAAAATGGCCTCTTCCATTCCTTTTTGACTTCTGCATGTAAGTCAGGCAATAATGGAAGGCTCACCTGGGCTGGAGGGCTATGGTCAGACAAATAACGCTCATCGAGGCGACCTCGCGACGTTACCTTTCTGGCACGCTTCCATGGCAAGTCTAATTTTGCCGTGGCGTGATCCATAACCTCTAACAGCTCCCCATACGCAGGCCAGGAGGATTGAGAAGGCTCAGCCTCAGATTCTTCTCCACTCTCAGACATATCCTGCTCTTTCTGGGTAGAACCCAGCAGAGCACTAACTTCAGTGTCAGAATGGATTAATGACAACGCATCTTCCTCCTGAAGTTCACTCTCGTTTGCCATTTGAACGTTTGATCAAATCAAGTGTCAAGTGTCCTAAAGTATAAATTTCTTTCCAAATATCTTGCTAAACAGTAATGTAAACAATCAAGGTTTGTAAGGATGTGTTCAGTTATATTTTGGATCAATTTGCCTTCTTTTACGATCTGTCACACTCTCTTCTTTCCTGTGTTCAGTACCTTCTGAACTGAATCTAATGTTTTCTTATTCTTCGCACAATTTTATGCCAGAATTTATGTGTAACCATTGTGACCATAAACCATAATATCCCTCTCATAAAGGTTAAAGATGAAGATTGGTTTCCCTTTTGAGCTTGGGATCTTCCCAAGCTTTTTTCAAAGAGTAAGGGACTTTTCCCTGCATGGTCCCATTTTGCTTGGCCAGACATTGACACTACTTTAGAACAATATCCATTGTTAAAAGAACCATGCAAATAAATTGTATCTGAACTGAATAAAACCAGACTGTCAGAAATCAGCATTTCAGAAAATACTGTAGCCCTCTATTCTTCTGTAACATCTCAAGGATTTTAGGCAGGACAAATTTTCACAGCTAGAGGTCAACTTCTTTTGCCATGGTGTTTGTATTCCTGGCGCTTCTGTCTTTGCCTGAGGCATTGCCATGCGAGAGGAGTTTTGTACACAATGGAAAACAGTATAGTCTGAACCGCTTTCTGCATTCCAGTCAACCTACAACACGGCATATTTGGAATGTCACTAATGGGCTCTCAAAGACACGTAGGGACTCACAAAAGACGTTAGACTGTACTTTGTCCCATCTTCGTCATACGTATTAAGTCCAATATGAAACAGACAATGTTCTATTATTATTCTGGTCTGTTTGGGCGTCCATGAACAATGATGTTTTATACTGTTTTGATGTGGTGAAGGGCAAAACAGCAAGTTATATTAGTAGTGAACAGTCTTCAGTTGACAGAAAAAAAGTATTTTACTACTACAAAATGATGATTTAAAAAATAAACATTTTATTATTATCAGTCAATATTCAATGTTTAATTGTGCATGATCATTTCATTAATAAAATGCCAGTAATTTAATAAACACTGTCAAATGTTATATTTAGCAAATCTAAATGCTACATTTATCATGAACATAACCCCCATGTTGTGTTCCAGTCATTTTGACCCAGAGAAGATTTTCTTCTTCCTGAAAATGCAGTTAAATTGTTTTTCATTGGACTAAAACCTCCTGACTTTGCTTACACAGGGTATAACCGATTCTCCACTAAATTTTGATCATTTTTTTAATTAATTTTTTGGGATAAAATGACGAAAGACAAAGAGACAAAAACGTCTTGTTTCTCTATCACTAAAAATTGGATACATAACTTTTTTTTTTTTTTTTTTGTCTCAATATAGGGTAACACTTTAGAATAAGGTTCCATTAGTTAATGTTAGTTAATGTATTAATTAACATGAACAAACAATGAATAATACATTTATTACTGTATTTATTCATCTTCATTAATGTTAGTTAATGAAAATACAGTTATTCATTGTTAGTTCATGGTAATTCACAGTGCATTAACTAATGTTAACAAGCACAACTTTTGATTTAAATAATGCATTAGTAAATGTTGAAATTAACATGAACTAAGACTTATAAATGCTGTAGAAGGATTGTTCTTGCTTAGTTCATGTTAACGAAAGTAGTTAACTAACATTAACTAATGGAACCTTATTCTAAAGTGTTACCCAATATAGCATTTGGGAAGTTGACTGTAGACTTAAGTTGAACAAAAAATAAAAAATAAAAATTTACAAAAACATCAAATCCAAAATTTGTATGATAATTAAGCATAATGAGAGATTTACAAAGTATAAAAAAATAAATAAAAAAAATATATATATTAAATCATTTTTGACCAGGAACACCAGGTGTTCAAATGTTTTTTAAGCACAGCACAATGGTTAAATTGTTAAATTATGGCCATCAAAAATAATATTTATGGTATTTATTTATGGTTGACTTTGAGTGCATGCTCATTTAGTTTGCTTTCTTTAAAAACACTTATAATAATTAAAAATGACATCTTTAGAAACACCAATAATTGAATAATAACATTGTTAAATGTTTAGCAGATCTAATCATGAAAATACATTTTCCATTGTACATTATAATGCTGTGATGACTAAATTCAGCATGTTAAATTGCTGCCTTGAGTTTTTTAGTTTATTATTTTTTTTATTTATTTAGACAAAGTAGTATAGAAGTTTAAAACAGAAATATGAAAATTCTTATAATTATTAAAGTATCTGTATTTTTCTTATGGACTGGCATAGGTACTGTCAGATGTCAATAATGCCCAGCTAAAAGGACAAGAGTCATGAAATATTTGGCAGGTAGAAAAAAAAGGTGATTGTTTCGCATCATGTTGTGAGCTGATAGGATAGAGGAAAGAATGCATTACACACTGCATTCCACAGAGGACACTAAACGCTGTCAATATCGTCCTCTATCTCCGAGAGTTTGAGCAATAACATCTGCCGCTTACCCAGTCAAGAGTGCACTGCAGCAAAAGGCCATGATTTCTTCTTCAAACCCTCCATCGATTGACCAACAGCTGCCACTATTGAGAAAAAAAATGCTTCTATGAAATCAAGTGCCAGTGAAAACAGTGGAGGCCATTCATCCGAAACAGGCCTGCTCTATTTGTTGGGGAGATTTTGTTTGCTATGAATCAATGCCTTTTTTGAAGAGTGTGGAATTAGCACAAATAAATCACGATCACTTAGTTAGGTCTGCTTCAGAACAAAAAGGACTGTGTTTTCACTAGCTGGCTCTGTGTTGCTCAGGCTCAGACAGCAGTTTGTCTTATGATTGTTGTCCTAAAAGACAGGAGACTCCATCTAACCGCAAAGCCGAGCAGAATGAGGGAAACACAAATACTGGAAAGCCCTGTTGGGAGGTCTGTGTGGAGGTTAACCCTTTGAATGGAATGATAGCAGAGGCTCCCTGTTTTTATAATGTGTATCACTTTGATGTAAAGTGGTTTAGCTTTTGCTAAGACAACTCTGAAATCTGTCTGTCAGTGCTTGGCTGCAATCTGCAGATAATAGCTGGGTCGCCTGGGCTCTCCGCAAAGCAAGTCGCAGCCAGGCTTCTCCAGCTGGGAAAGAAAATGGTGTTTTTTGCTGCCTGACAAAAGGTGCTATGTCAGGCTCTTTCCAAATCCCCTGTCTCACGGTATGAGGATGTGACACAAGTACAGGTGCTGTAAGAAAATCTTCTGATGACTTATAATTGGGCTTTTAATTAAACAAATTAATTAGTGTAAATTAATTATATAAAAAATATATACAATAATTATTGATTGATTGATTGATGGATGGCTTGTCATTAAATTGCTAGCTCCACTTATACTACCAGGCAAAAGTTTGGAAAATAAATTTATATCTCGCAAATCTGACTTTATAACATGCAATTCCTAGAATAGTGAGATATAAACTCGCAATTCTGAGAACATGTCGGTCTTTTTTTTCTCTCTCTCTCTCTCTGAATTGGATTTCATAACTATATACATAACTTTATATCTCACAATCCTGAGAAAGAAAACAAAAGGTCAGAATTGCAAGATAACAAAACTTGCGTTTATGAGAAAAAATGTTAGAACTGCGAGTATTTATTTTGGAATTCTGACTTTATTTCTCACAGTTGTGAGTTTATGTCCTGCTGTTCTAACTTGCAATTGTGAGATTATATATAGATTTATAGATTTAAAAAAAAAGTTTAAAGTTTATATCTCACTTTTTAACACACTATTGAAAGTTTATACTGTTTCATGTATTTGTGAGAAAAAAAGTCAGTAATGTGAGAAAGCTTCGTCATCACAGGAAAAATATTACAATTTAAAATATATTGAAATAGGAAATAGTTATTTTAAATTGTGATATTTCACAATATAACAGTTTTACTGTACTTTTCAAATAAATGCAACCTTGATGAGTTCAAGAGACAAAAACATTAAAATATCCTAATTTTCCAAAAATGTTGACAGGTAGTGTATAACTAGTATCTGCTCTTTCTTTTTTTCAATTCAATTTGTTGTTTGCATATGACTGTGTAAGCAAACAGGATCCACCCATGTCTTATACATGTGGCGTCTTAAAGGGTTAGTTCACCCAAAAATGAAAATGAAGTCATTAATGACTCAGCCAATTAATGACTCATTTTCAATGGAGGGAGAGTAAGCTATCGGACTAAATCTAAAATATCTTAAACTGTGTCCCGAAGATGAATGGAGGTCTTATGGGTTTGGGATGACATGAGGGTGAGTCATTAATGACATAATTTTCATTTTTGGGTGAACTAACCCATTAAGTATTGCTCAGATGTAGTTTTTCTTCTCGTACTCCCTTTGAAAAAGAGTTCATGTGTCGGTAAACTCTGATGTGCTGTGAGTGTTGGCTTGCAGGCATGAGCAGTTTGGTGGTGGGTGGGGACGGCACTGTCTCTCTGGACCATCAGCCAACCGCTGTGACCACATACTTCCACACCGGCCCTTGCTCACTGGCCTTAAACTGCTCTGTATCCTTGAAGGCACTTTGGCAAAAAACATGCCACTCCTGATTCCATTTAAAAGCAATGCAGATATTTGAGTGATGCTTGCTTGCCCAAAACTCCACACCACAATGGACTCTTTTCACATTTTTAGGTTTCACGGAAGCAGAAGTCATCATAGTTGGGTAAACTTCAATAGCGGTGAATGGGAATCTACATCAGATATATATATATATTCATTCCTGTTTGCTGAAATAGCAAAATAAAAACTCTATGATAGTGTTTTCATGACTTTCAAAAATAGGAAAAAATAGACTGAGAGTAATGAAGCAGACACAATGATGAAAAAGAAGTCTCACCTGCTGTGTTAGAAACACCCATCAGCAGCGGTAACTAGATTTTTAGTAATTGAATGCAAATATAGTATAGTAAAAAATATATTGTTATACGTTGAAAAAAGTAAAAAAAAAAAAAAAAAGAAAAGAAAAAGAAAAACTAAAAAACTTTAGCGCCTGCCTCACGCCACATCCATCATAGACAGAAACACTTTTAATAATATGTTTTATTTTTATTCTGTTTCTGTCCACTATGGCATGTTTTATATATTGATTTATATAAATAGATTTGGTTTGTAGTCCAATTTTGTGTGGTTGCTAGGGTGCCATAATTGTCAGCATGTGGTTGCTAGGGTGTATTTTATTTTTTTATTTTATTGTTTTTCAGTGTACTGCTATGTTGTTGCTAAGATGATTTGATTTGGTTTCTAATGTTTCCACGTGGTTGTTACAATATGCTTTTTTGCTTTGATATATATATATATATATATATATATATATATATATATATATATATATATATATATATATATATATATATATATATCCATCCTGCTATCCATTAACGATGCCAAAATGTGTGTGTGTGTGTGTGTACATATGTAAAACCATTGTGCATAAACCTTAAATCCATCTCAATCTGATGATAATCCTTTTCATAACTGCAGTATGAGCCGGCTGCAGTGTATTTTTCCTCTGCAGGTTCTGTACTAACAGACTTGCGTTATCAGACAGAAGGTGTAAAGGGGAGTGCCTCCTCTCCCCTCTCCTCAGCTCTGCCTCCTCAGGAGTGGAAAGCAATGATGTAATGTGCCTGGCTGCCTCAGAATGAGCAGCCCCCCTCTGCTGTGTTTCATTCCCCCCTTTCTCTCTTTCTCTTGCTTTCTCACAGCCTCTCTCACTCTCCCTCCCATCCTCTGCCGCTGCCTCTGCTGCTGCTGCTGGTGCTGGTGGTGGCTGGCGTTTGTGTGTGCTGTGCCGTGTGAGCTGCAGCCCTGGGCATCTCTGGGGATCCCTGCAGAGCTACTGTTCCTCTTCTGGCTGTGACGGCTGAGACTCGCCTGCTCACGGAAAAGACCCTCTCTCTCATCGGACGAGGTAATTTCTCTCCAAGCTGACAAATGGCATGTGTTGCAGGTTTTAAAGGGAGCGAGGCAAGACAGGGGTTTTGGGCTTAGGGTCTGCTGAAAAGCTGAATGAAAAGGTCTGCATGCAGAAAGCCTGCTGTCACCGCAGGACTGGTGCCATGGCAATAGATTGAATTTGGCTTCCTGAGGCTGCCGCTGTCAGCTGTCCTCCAGCGGCTCTCACGCATGCACGCACGCACCGCTTCTAGTAAGGTGTTGGTTACCATGGTTAGGAAAGGATGGATTCCTGTGCTGGCTCATAGCTGGGTCAGCATATCACCTGGACTGCAGCTTTTTCAGAAGAGAACTGTGCTCTGAATGGATCTTTCATTGTGGCTTGAAAGTAAGAACATCTGTTTTATTCTGGAGGTTTAAATGAACAGGTGAACTTGCAGCTGTGATTGGTTTTTGTGCTTTTTAGTTAAGGTTTTATCACTTTGTCCACTAAGACTTGTAAATTATGCTGACCTAATGTGGGAAATATCTTCCTGTTTCAGCATGAATGTGACATGTAGATTGATTTTCCTGCATATTTATGCATGAGGGACAGGGTGTGTGCGTGGACAATGCTTCATACTATGGACAGGGTAAAGCCCCTCTTGCAGCTCTTGCATTTTTTTTTTCCTTCTATGATGTGCTCAAACACAGCTGGTGAATTCTATTTACATAATTGCCAGTATTTTTTTGTTACGTTATATTCCAGCTGTATGAAATGCATTAAATAACATAAGATATAATTTAAAAAAAAAATGAAATATTAAATATAATGCATAAACATATTCAAGTAAGTTTTTTTTTATAATTATAATTAAAATTTTTATTTGCCTGTGTGTGTGTATGTATGTATGTATATAAATATATTTTTTGTTTGTTTTAAATATACAGTACAAGTTAACAGTGTTTTCGCTCACTGTGAAATCCTGTACTTTGTCTGTTTCTTTTCTTTTTTTAATATTTCATGTGTCTGGACTGCTCCACGTGCATATGTGGTCATGACTAATTTATCCAGAGGATTTTTCCCTGTTATATCAGGAGACGGAAAATACCAGCAGCCTCCATGTCAATTTTGCATAAATAATTGATTGGCCAAGTTCGAGTAATTACTGCACTGTGTGAATACAAATCTCCTGCATTATAGTTGTAGCTTCTAATCCAGTCTTTCACAATCTTAATTTGCTCTTTTTCAACCTGAGCAGTTGTAGATTTCAGACAGATTAATGGTATGTGCATTTTAAAAGTCCTCTGGGGTTCATCAAAGAAACAGTAGGCTAGTCTCAATGTCAGAATCAAATAGTGTAAAGATTTTCTTTTGTGATGAGGATCTGTAAAATCTGCAGACTTGAGAAAAAAAGGGCCCACTGTGATTGGTGGAATGGGACCATGTGGGCATGTTGGGGGTCAATTTATGATTTCCCATCGGGGAGAAGGTTATGTTTACTCAGGATGTGGTTGGCTCCTGCAGCTAGCATGCTTTATCTGTGAGAGGCTGGAATATGTGAGCATTGCTTCACATTCACATATTCTACACATCAATAAATTGATCCGAAGTGTCCAAAAGAAGCAAACTAACCTGAGTCCTCTCTCTATTAAAAAAAGATAAAGCTTAAATTTTGTCACTCCGTCCAACAAGCAAGACATGAAATGGCTGTAGACTGAATGTTCCCAGAATGATTAGTCCATGTATCACGCGTTGCCCAAAAAAACTGTTTTCTCAGTGAGTGTTTTTATTGATTTTTTTCTCCTACCAGACAGTGAGCCTGAATGAAAAAAAAAAAAAAAACAAGCAGCAGCTTTTCCCCAGGATATGTCAAAATTCCACAGTCGTAATGTTGCAGTTGAAGGATTTCGACAGACATTTTGACTCTAAGACGCTTAGTGTCCCTTCGCGAAGATGCGAATGCCAGGCTTTAGCATTGCAGTAGGTGATTTTTACTGAAGAAGTTGCTGGAGCTCTTAAAGTTGAGCTGGTTGAAGGGGGTGTCCTCCATTGATTTTACTTCCATGTTGCATTATAGTTGGATCGTGTGTCCCCTAATATTTTGCAAGGTCAGGGAGTCTCTGGAGGAGTGCTGTTTAGTCTGGCTGAAGCTACAGATCGTATGGCCCTTCGTGTAGCGTTGTTAGCTTAGCGGTCTTGACAGTGTCTTTGTGTCATTGCAGTATTGTTTACCCTCACACACATTCACAAGCTGGAAACCAGGACAAAGTCCTCTGAATGAACAGACATTGTGTGTGTAGTAAATTCCAAATTTGTGTGTCAGCATTGCATTGAGCAATCAGTCAGTTCTGTTAATTATAAACCTCAGCTCTGTTTAAAAACCTGCTTAAGTCGGCCTAAGCTGGATTTATCTGGCTAAAAGTGCCATACAGTTTCCAAAATCTCTAAGCTAGGCTACTAAAGTAACTAAGACCAGCAAACCATCTGATTGTTTTTAAATGTACTTTTGTAGTTGGAAGTGGATGATTTGAAGTGTTACATAGACAATACTTTTTTCCTTCAAACAGTATACAAAGAACATTTTTAATTATTTTAATTCTCTGCTGAAATAAAGCATTTTAAACTAGCTGGTTTGGCTGATCTTGGTTGTTCTCCCAATATCACACTGTGTTTGTTCATTATGGCCAGAGGAGAAATTGTCCAGTGACTGAGCCTTGTTTCTCCCTAGCTTTTTCTCCGTTTCTGTCACCTGATTATTATTATTTTATTTTTTATTATTTTTTTTTATTTTTTTGGGTCGCCTTTGGCTTGGGTCTGAGTTTAAAAGACACTTAATATTCAGTAATATTATCAATTTGACTGCACTGACACTACTGGATGAGAATAAAACTTGAACTGAGCAGAATAATGACACTATTGCCCTCTGTAGAGCTGCTTATAGCTGAATTGAACTAATTTCATAGCTGATGAATTTTCCACAGTTATTGAACTGAATCACTAAATTGAGCTGAATAAAGACACTGTTGTCTTCGTTAGAGCTGCTTTACAGCAGAATTAGAATTTGTCTCATATTTGAAGAGGTTTGCATTACTGATTCTGTTAAATTATGTTAACTGCTGTGAAACAGATTCAACTGTGATTTGAATCTGTATTATAAATCAAAAAAGTGAGTTGAAAAAGTGACAGTATTTTAATAATTGACTTTTGTCATCCACCATGCTGGGGTTTTAGTTTTTCACTGAGGTCATCCCAGTGCATTCTGATATCGCCCTCTGGGAAAGATACAGTACATGCAATGCCACTTTAATTATGATGACTCTTAAAGCTAGACTTTCCTTGTCCATGTTCCACTCACGGAGAGTTCAGATGATGTCATTTTAGTCATTAGTACTAATATCTGTGCACACTATCAATTTGAATCCTGATTTTGAGTCCATGGGTACTTGTGCATGCCAGTGTTTAAGTGCTCAACACAAAGGTCCACTAGGTAGTGCATACGTTCATGAAATGGCTTGTATATTCAACTGTGAACAAAACAGAGTGGAAAAATGAATACCTGAACCTTAAGTTACCTTGTTTAATCTAAAGTTTAAGTTTTTATTCCAGGTGTGTTTATAAAATTCCTTATGGAGGCAGCTCCCTATTTATTGAATCAGATCTACTATATGTGTAGTAAATTCCGAATATGTGTGTCAGTATTGCACTGATCTAAAATAACCCTAGTTCAGCTTTAACATGTTCAAAAATTGTCTTAAAGGGGTCATATGACACTATTTTGTGTATTTGGTGTAATGAAATGTGTTTATGCCATTTAGAAAAAAAAAAAAAAAAAAAAAAAAACATTATTTTCCACGTACTGTACATTATTGATTCTCCTGTATGCCCCGGCTTTCTGAAACATGTCGTTTTTAACAAAGCTCATCAGTCTGAAAAGCAAAGTGTACGCTGATTGGCCTGCTATCCAGTGCATTGTGATTGGCCAAATGCCTCAAACGAGTGATGGAAATGTTATGCACCTTACCATACTGTGATGCGTGTCTCGTTGTTCACTGGCGCTACAAGACATGGTGGCATCCAGTGGGGCCATAATTACTGAATATAATGACTTATACTGTATTTTTATGTGTTGCGTTGCAATGTGCCGCGTAAACATTAACCCATGTCTGCATTTGTGATCGGAGAAACAACAAACAACAATTGCTACTCTACACCAGCGGTTCTCAATTCCAGTCCTCGCGCCCCACAGCTCTGCATATTTTGCATGTCTCTTTGTTAACACACCTAATTCAGATAATCAGCTCATTAGAAGTGAGCTCCGTGCATGCACTGTCTTCCCATTAAAATAGTCACTACATAGTGTTTATTGCTCCCTACTCTCCGAGTAGAGAAATCTGTTGAAGTTACCTCATTTCGGTACATTCATTAATGGATTTGCGCTGCGCAATGTCTTCACACACGGACAAATGTGACATCATCAGTGTTGGGCAAGTTACTCTGAAAATGTAATCAAATTACTGATTACTGGTTTCTCCTTTAAAAGGTAATCACATTACTGTTCTGATTAGTTTATTTCAAAAGTAATTAGTAATTAGTTACATTACTAGTTACATTACTTTTTTCTCTATAAAATTTGTGAAATCCCAGCATACACGCTCCCGATAAATATTTGTTATTAAAGCATCAACATTCACAGAACACTGTTATTTTTAACTGAAGCAAGTTGCTGCTGCGTCCATGGTTTGGCAGAATGTAAAAGCAAAGAGCGCTGCATTTATAATTTCTAAAAGACATCTCAGTTCATCGCAATCTCACAAGTCTCTGTTTTAAAATTTTATTTTCATTATTTTATTATCCCGAATCCTGCACACACAAGAGTCTCTGCACTCGCCTATCAAGTCTTGTCCCACGTGCTGCACTCTGTTGCGTCGGGTCTCGCGGGAGAAGGTCTCTAATCCACTGGCACTTGACTTAGTGCATGTGCTACATCCTTTTTACAATCTCTAGATTATAAAACAATGCGTAACGTATAGAGACCTCGGCTTGTAACTATACTTTAATTACTATTTTGAAAATTAAAACGAGTTAGATTACTCCGTTAATAATAAAAAAAAAATCGAATTACAGTAACACGTTACTAAGTAATGCGTTACTGCCCAACACTGGACATCATATACCTCTGTGAATAAATACAATTTAAATTCATGTCTCGCACACTTCAATGCACTTTGAATGGAACATATACGTTCGCTTCAAACTGGAACCATGGCGGAATACCCTGTGATGTCCACTTCACAGGGCACTCGCTTTCGATTAGAACAAACGTCTGAAGCCATACAGGTGCTGGTCATTTAATTTGAATATCATCAAAAATGTTATTTATTTCACTAATTACCTTCAAAAAGTGAAACTTTTATATTGTATTTATTTATTACACACAGACTGATATATTTCAAATGTTTATTCCTTTTAATTTTGATGATTATAACTGACAACTAAGGAAAATCCCAAATTCAGTATCTCAGAAAATTAGAATATAACTTAAGACCAATACAAAGAAAGGATTTTTAGAAATATTGGCCAACTAAAAAGTATAAAAAATGAAAAGTATGAGCATGTACAGCACTCAATACTTAGTTGGGGTTTCTTTTGCCTAAATTACTCTAGCAATGTGGCATGGCATGGAGTCGATCAGTCTGTGGCACTGCTCAGGTGTTATGAGAGCCCAGGTTGCTCTGATAGTGGCCTTCAGCTCTTCCGCATACTTGGGTCTGGCATATCGCATCTTTACCCCATAGATTTTCTCAGGCGAGTTTGCCAATTAAGAACAGGGATACCATGGTCCTAAAACCAGTTACTATCCAAAGAAAAAGCTAAATTTACTTTCATCAGAGAACATAACTTTGGACCACTCAGCAGCAGTCCAGTCCTTTTTGAAGCGAGACGCTTCTGATGCTGTCTGTTGTTCAAGAGTGGCTTGACACAAGGAATCCGACAGCTTAAATCCATGTCTTGTGCGTAGTTGTTCTTGAAGCACTGACTCCAGCTGCAGTCCACTCTTTGTGAATCTCCCCCAGATTTTTTAATGGGTTTTGTTTCACAATCCTCTCCAGGGTGTAGTTGTCCCTATTGCTTGTACACTTTTTCCTACCAAATCTTTTCCTTACCTTTGCCTCTCTATTAATGTGCTAATGTGTAATGCGCTTTACATATCTAAACGTACTTACAGACTGTGAGTCAGAACTGCCAGCATTGTAGTCTTCTCTCCCAGGGTCAGGAAACTGTCCTCCATAAAATGTGCTGCACACATCTGAGTATTTGGGTTGAACTGTTCTGGAACAGTGTTGTAAATACAACTTAACCACTGATTTCTAGTTGTGTCCTCATTTGGAAGGCCGAACAAAGTATTTTCGCCTTATGCACCAAGATCCTGTAACACTCCAAAGAGAAAGGAAAGCATGAAATGGCATTATATGACCCCTTTAAAAGATTTTTTTTTTCACAATAGGAACTATATAGGGATGAGTGGCAATATATGAATTATACTGTAAATATCTGTCTTGTGCTTAAAAGTTATTGTGAAAATGTAAGTTAAAAGTAAACATATTGTTAATACAAGTCATTACACCTACACCTAGAAAGTCTCTGAAAAAACATATTTTATCTGTATTTTATCTGTAGTGCTGTCTTTTTTCTTTGTGTGTGTGTGTCCTTGGCTGCAATATGAATATTGAGAACTAGTATTGACTCCCCAAGATTTTTTTAGTCATGGTCCATTGCTTTCACAGGTTCATTACTCTCAGCTGTGCTGAAACAAAACAGATGCTCCTTTTACAGGCTCAGCAGCACTAGAGTAAAAATGCCTGGCTCCACTTTTTTCAAGACTTGTCCTGGTTATTAAAACCTTTCTTTTTTGGGGCTGTCCACTTTTGCCACATACCGGGCATCAGTATGCAAAAGTTGAGAAAAAAGCAGCAGCAATGCTTTTTGGTTTCATTTGATAGAGTTAATTAGTGTTTTATTTGAAGCCCCCCTGAGGTCTGGCTCAAATACAAGACTTCTGTTCGCTCTTGGCCCTGCTGAATAACTTGAATGACAAGTCATTTCCCTGAGCTGTGTCCTCACCACAGGGACAGTATAGGGACACTTAGGTCAAGCCCAACAAATACTTGAGCTATACTTTAAACAAAAGTTGTTGTTTCACACCTCAAGGTCAGTTTGTTCCGAAATGTAAGCAGGTATTGCTGAATGCAGGTATTGCCATACACAAAATCAGGTGTTATGTCATCACCGATCATGAACAGGGAAGCATTTAACTAATGCCACTATTGTCTGTTTACTGACAGGAGGGGGAAGCTGGGCAGGGGGGACGACAAATGATCTGTTACACACTGCCAATGGAATTGTCCTGGCAGACACATGAAAGCAAACCATGGTTCCTTTGATATGAACATTTATGAGGACAAGTTTTTTTCTGTTTTTGCAACAAGTTTGTGGTAATATCGTTAAGATCTAATATTGTTTTATATCTCTTAGAATTGCAAAAAATATTCAGTCTGGTGCAGAAACGAAAACAGAAAACAAAACAAACAATATACTTATTAATATAATAATAATAATAATAATAATAATTATTATTATTATTATTATTATTATTGTTGTTGTTGTTGTTGTTGTTGTTAATAATAATAATAATAATAATAATAATAATAATAATAATAATAATTTTGTTTTATTATAATAAAAATAATAATTTATTTACACCTCTGTAATATAAATATACAATTATATATATAAGTTTTTCTTATATACATATTGTTGTTGTTTTTATTATGTTTATATGTTGTTGTTATATGATGTAATAATTATTAATTTTCTCCAGTTGAATAAGCTGGATATCATTCTTTCTTAAAAAATAAATAAATAATAAATACATAAATAAATAAACATAGTAAAAATACTAAAATATATAATATTATTTTTATAATATTTTAAAATATGTAAATAATTATTTTATTATATGTTTTCATTGTTTAAATAATTAGTAAAGGGTATTGTTTGTAATCCTAAAGGAATACATCCAATAAATTTTTCCAGCTGACTAAAGTAATCAGAAATGCAGTGTTTGCAGTAACTTTTGGTTCACAAGCAGATAAGAGACAGAAGCTTAAAGGCCTTGGGGCTCTTGATGAGTGCTGGCATCGACACACTCTGATGGCAGAACTTGTAAGGTTTTATGAGGGTGGGACATTAGTCATCCAAATGAAAGCAAATGTGAAAAGTATTTTTGATCTTTCACCAGACAAAATTGAATCTGGACCCCAGGAGACATTCTCCCTCAAATGCTTGTAAAAAAAAATATTTGATTAATGCCACTATATATGAAATGGATTCTCATGATTTACATTCTGCTTGCCACAGCTTAAACAGGAGTGTTTTAAAGCAATGTGATGTACCACTTTCTCTTTCTTACTGACCTGTAATCAGCACTACAACTCTGTAATCGGCATAACCTGCAATTATTGGGTTTTATTGAACAAAGTGGTCCATAGAGGAAACGAACAGACATTAAGTTACTGAAGTTATTGTTTATCAGTCTATAGAACAGCTTTGGATGGCTTACTACATCAAAATCAAAATTAATTTAACAATACACTTACTTTTAAACACAATTAGTCAGGCCCTGATCTTTTATTCATCAATGTAAATAAAGACACAAGACTACATACAAACATGCCCATTCAGACTGAAGCTGTAATCAATGTTGTGCTTTATACAGCATAAGCCTAGCATCTTTATTTGTCTCATTCTCATAATCCTGTTCAGAAGGAGCTTTGCCGTCACCACCTGTGGTGTTGGCTATCTGTCAGTCTCTGTACAGACCCAGTTGTTGATTCAGATTTACAGAAGAGAAAGGCGCTTCACATCAAAACAAATCAGGTTAAAACTTATGCACTAATTCTTGTTATTCTCAGCTTGAAAAAGAAGTATTTGCAACAATAGTCTTATTTGTGATTTCACGAGTGAAAAGCACTAAAAGACTGAGGATGATTGCAATACCAATTCAAATCTATAGAGGTCAGAATAACTATTTGTCACTGATGAGAATATTGACACTGGTTATTTCAGTGTTTTATACTTTTGATTATTTTTTTCATACAATATATGTATTATTTATGTAAGAGGATAAAACAAATCCTGTGTGAATTTTATTTATTTATTTATTTATTTAATTATTTTTGAGGGATGTTTCAACTTTTTTTGTCCATAAAATTAATTTCTCAAAATGTCTTATTTTGTGTTCCACAGAAGAAAGAATGTCATACCAGTTTGTAAAAACATTTGTGTAAATTTTCATTTAAGGGTGAACTATCCCTTTAAAGATGTCAGTTCTCAATAATCTAAACAGCTCTAATCTGTGGTCCAATTTAGGGGGTTACACACCCCCTATAGAGAGATTAACAGAGATGAAAACTTTTGAGTCAATGCTTCCCCTTTCTCGGTATACATGAAGCCCGGGAGTTTAACCTCAGATGACAAATGAGACAAAGGGGACCACGACCAAGCTGTCTGTAAGATGTTCACGCCACATCAGTCAACCAAGAGGTTCGGAGGGGGAAAAAAGAGACTTCTTAGTGGATCTGGAGAGTTCTAAAGAAGTTTGCATTCAGATGCTCTTGGGTCAAATGACCAAATGTTTGTTTCAGAATCTTTACATGCAAGTCTAAACAAAGTAGATGCAAGATTTGATTAGATGTGTCATACAGGATGATCCGCTCGTGTTTGATTTCACAAGAGTGATTGAACGAAAGTTTGCAAATAAGAAAAAGAGGAAATTGAATCCAAATTACTGACAGCTACATGCAAACAACAACTGGATGATGGGAAGGAAGTGGTTGGAAATGATAGTGGGTGTTTGAACCTGCCAGAACGCTTCTTGACTTACGAAAGGGAATTTAAAATATTCTTTTTTTTTTTTTTTTTTTACTTCCTTATTTTCTGAAATTCCATTATTAAAATTAATAATTTACTGGTATAAAAGATTCCGAAGAGTGGCTTTTCCAGTAGTGCAATAGAAGAACTATATTTGCATTGCCAAAAAAAACCTTTCAGTAAACAATTCCCAAAATAACAATATTTTCATAATGTGATAAATGTTTTAACAATCTAATTAACATTCTTCCACTATAAAGAACTGTTTGTGCAATGGAAAGGTTCCATGAATGTTGAACATGGAACCATAGATGCCAGTGAAGAACCTTTATTTTTAAGAGTGTAGTCTGTAGCATCTCTGGTTAGACTAATACAGTAGTTTTTTGGGGGATTTACGTATTCCTTTTTGATCATGATGCATAATGGTAGACCAGGCCTGACTGGTATAAAGGGACAGAAAGGGGGTGGAGTCCCAGTCTGCATCTGGCGTCTGTAAGTAAGAGGCTGATAAGTGGCTCAGCTCTGCTTCCCGGCTCTCATGACACGCTTGTGTCTGCATTTGGCTCGTCCCCGTCTCTTAATGACGACGTCCCGAAGCCTGACACCCCAAACCTACCATTCCATCTGCCTGCTTAGCATTTCCCCTCAATACATAATTAGCAGCACTATTTCAGTCACAGGGATTCCCAACTGTGACTGTTCCTCTACTGAGCCCCATAGTTCTCTTCCCTTGTTAACTAGGGCATGATTAGATGATTTGTCACTGAGATACAGTTGTTCCAGCACCATCCGTTTTAAGCATTTAAGTGACATTTTAAGTACTGGTTTTAACAGAGATGTGAGTCTTCTTTAACAGCTCGCATAAAAAGAAGTGTCCCAGGCTCGTTAGGCTGTGATTGGAAATACTGTGTTTTGGGAGAAGCTTTATAATGCATCATTTCTGTGAATATTGTGACTCACATGCTAGAAGGGGGCTGTCACTCAGCCAGGAACAACACTGTTATGGTGTTGTATGTAAGTAGCTGTAATGTGAGCCGAGGGCAAGCAGTGTCTGTTGAACTGTATGAGTGTTTAGTTTCAAATAATGACCTTTTTGAACTACACTATGCTGTTTTATGTCCTCACATATTGTGTTTTATAGATGTTAATTAGGAACTGCAGTGCTGTGACTGTGACCATCATAGATAAGATTTATTTGTATAGCAAATTCATACATAGGAGTAATTCAAAGGGCTTTTAACCAAGATACAATACTAATTATTTCTATGTATGGTGTTTGGTTGCCTTTACTACTATGTACTTACATTTAAATTAATCATTTGATACAATGCACTTATTGGGTACATACATGTTTTTACATAGTACTTACTTTCTAAAAATGCATCCCTTACTCGCTTAGCCATCTTTAAATCAACCCATATCACCAAACCTGTCCCTAACCTTACATCGCATCTCAATAGAAGCAAAAGTGTTTTGCAATACAATATGAATACAATAAGTGCATTGTTCATATTTTTTTTTTATGTGATTACATAGTAGTTAAGTCCACCAAATACATTGTGGGACCCTATATACTATTAAATAATAATAATAATAATAATAATAATAATAATAATAACAATAATAATAACCATCAAAACTGAGGGGAGCCTATGCTCCAATACTATTATATTAAAATACATTGGAAAGTGGTTAATCAAACTATTACTTTTACATTTAGCACTTCCACAGTCACTACTACTAATCTTTTATGTATTTATTTTTCTCTTAGTCAGTATTCATTTACTTATTTATTAATTATTAATATCATAAAATGTATTAAAATTTATGAATTGAATTTAATTATGTACACTGAGGAGGACATATGCCCCTTAAAATGTTTAGGATATAGTGTTGATCATTATGTTTCCCAAAGTTCTTGAACTTTTACATTTCCTCCCCCAAACAATGAATATAGTTACTCTGTTGTCTTTCATATCAGAAACTAAACTCTTCCTCTACTCTTAACATAGTTTGAAATAGCTTTTAAATTTAAAACACTTCAATTCAACTTTGGTTTTATTTTTCTTCATTTATTATGAATGCTTTTAACTAGTTCAGACCATTTAAGCTTGGAAAGTGGTGTTGTTGAAAGCTGAAATTCAAGTTTAAGTAGCTACTCAAACTGAAACTAAAGGTTAGCAAGAAATCTTGTGATTTCCTGCAACCTTTGTAATGACCATCAAGGTCCGTGCTGTCTACCTCGCTCTCTCTCTCTCTCTTTGCTTCTCTTACTATGCGAGCATGAGGGGAGGAGCAGTGATTAAGCCAGAGGGAGGCTTTACTACACCAGCGTGACAGATACACATTCAGTCACAGCAGCAGACAGAGCATGAGTGTGAGCGCTGTACTACTGATCCCACACCCAGACCTATAAACAGCTGATTCTAGCAGTCTCAAAGCTGGATCTACTGACAAATTCTCAAGGACTCTGATTTCCATTGGGATTTCTTTTTTCCTTTGAGGAATGAGTTGGAAACCTGTGTCTCAAAGAGAGTAAGTACTCAACTCTTCTTGCTTCAGTGCCTTTAACTGGTTGCTGTTAATGATTGATTGGTGTCTGCGGGAGTGTTTGGTTTGTGTGCAAATGGAAGGGTTTTATAGCACTACACTCCTGTTAGATGCTCCAGGCGAGTAGCGTGGCTGCATGGGGGTTTGTTATTGCAAGGGGCTGCTGGGACGGGAGGGATGGAGGGGGAGAGTGTGTGCTGACACAAGACAATCCCTCTACTGTAAGACCTTATCTGCAAGGTGATAGCCGGTCGTAGCGGATCACAGAACAACGAGCTCAGTCTGCTTCTGTTTGTATGCATGCCTCAAGTACCTCAATTTTGTTTGGGTTTGGTTTCAAACGATCAGTTTTGCAGGGTGTGTTGCAGTTTGGGTTGGCTGGTGTGTATGAGCTCTTGGAGTTTGACTTGGAGACGCTTAAAGCTCTGTCTCTTGAGCTGTGGAGTTTAGTAACCTTGCGCACACTCTCTGCCAGAAAACGGGAGCATATGTGGCAGGCAGCGGTGTCGGCGTGAAGAAACTTTCCATGAACTCTAGATGGGGCTTTGCAAGCGAAGGGAAATTTGGAAAGTGAGAAGTGTGAGGCTCTCCATTAGAAGATCATGTGGTTTTGGCAACTTTGGAGATCTGTGATTGGGTCAAGGGCATGAGTGAATACTGCAGGTGTTTGTTGGAAACACAAACTTCTTTCTTGTTTTGCACTAGTAGTCATCGATAGATTTGTGATTATTAATGCAATACAAATCACAGCCTTCCACAGAAGGAAATAGGAAACCATTTCAGGGAAATATATATTTTTGACATACGTAGGTTGGTTTTCTCAGTAAATGGGATTTGGGATGGAATATTAATTTGAATTACATGAGTATACTACACAACGCTTTACGGGAGATTTAAAAATAAATATTTTGTCATCACTTACTTTTCCTCATGTTTTGCATGACCCTGCATGACTTTCTTTCTTTTGTGGAACACAAGATATTTAGAAAAATGTCTCAGCATTTTGGCAAAACAATGAAACTGTTCATGTTATTTTGGACCCCACTCACTTTCATTCTAAGGATATAAATGGTCGAAACTGGTTGGTTAAAAAAATGTTAAAACTTTTGTGTTCCACAGAAGGAACATATTTGGTTTGGTCTTAAATATAAAGATCCCAGCATTGGTTGTGAGATCATCATGGATGATCATGTTTGTATTCAAGTGCGTATGTGCAATCAGTGCAAATCTGCACATGAAGTTCATGTCCAATGAGAGATTTTCTTTTCTTTTTGGCCAGCAGCTTGGACAGCTGCACATGGGAGATAACCACTCCAGTCCACTCAAGAATAGTAGGGAACGGTAACAAACACAGCAATTGTAGCCATCTTCAAAGAGCTGCACGTTCATGCCGTTTACACAGTTCCTCTGTGAAGACTTTGAAGGAATGGTAATTTTTGGAAAAGTTTTGGGAAAGTTTGGTGCGTGACAGAAGAGGTATAGTTGTGGAAAATATGACATGAAAGAAGATCATCAGGAGAGTTGGAATGATTGTACTTTTAGCCTTTCTTCTGTGTTTTTCTTTGGTCTGATTCATTAAGACAGCGGCTGGCAATATCATTCCTTGACAATGGTCAGCCTGTGTGAGGCTGTCAGAAACATTTTGGCTAGCTGGTAAAAATCGGTGCCTGTTATATCAACAGTGCACTGCCTGACTATGGCTCCAGTCACACACAATACAACACAATAAACTATTAGACAACATAATTTAAAAGTCAGGGAATGCATTTAAATGGACAGTTGGACAAGCTGCTTGGCCCTTCTAAAACATTTAGACATTTTAAAAAACTGCCATTTTTAAATTGGTTAGTTGATCTTATTTGGTCTTCAAGACTGTAAAACCTGTTGGCTGCTCAGCTATAGCAAAACACCAGCTTGGCCAGACTGGGAGAACATCATAAAGCTAAGACCACCAAACCAGCAAAGCTGGTATAACTATGTTTTACACCTTATTTTTAAGCATTGATTTTTCTGGTTTGATGGTTTTTGTTGCCTTAAAAACGTCTTAAACCAGCCTACACGTTTTGTGATTTTCTGATCTCCCAGGCTAATTTTAGAGGGGTTTCGAAGACTTTTCAGCTGGCCAGTTTGTAAGATCAACTGGCTGCTCAGCTAAACTCCTGATTGGCCAGACTTGAAGACCAACTTAAAGCATCTCAAACCACCATAAGCTGGTTTTCTGGTCTTAGTTGGCCTCTCAGACTGCTTTTTGAATTGTTTTGGGCCCTTTTCAAATACCAAATCTGGGTTATCCGCTTATGACCAGCTTCAACATGTTGGAAGACCATATTAAACCAGCTAAGAACATCTTGGTTGGGAGACAATTTTAAACAAGCTACCACCAGCTTGGAAAGAATAAGAACAAGGCACACAGAAAAAAAGAAACGGCTGACTTTGTAGCAGCAGTCTGTTAAATATTAGGTCACGGGTAAAAGCAGGACAGGCGAATGCTGTATCTCTTTGTAGTATCTTTACCTAATATAAAGCTCTCCATTCTCAGGCCTCTGTGCACCACCTGTTTCTCATCCCAGTCATCAGATCCCAGAGCTGTTTTTCCAGCATTAGCTTTGATTTCTCATGCTTGGCTGGCTACTATATACCTGCCTCTGCATGTGTGTGTTAGTAAGAGATGGATTAAAGAACTGGGTCAGTTATATGCTCTGGTCGTAGAATCAAGGAATGTAAATAAGCACTAGTCTTATTTGCTCCTAGATTCTTCTGGCAGGAGCTCAAATTCTCCCAAGTGTTGCGACACTGTTGAGGCACAAACAGTAAAACACAAACACAATCCCTTTTTCCATGTCATTAACTTCTGACAGTTATAGGTCTATGTGACATTCCTTAACAATCTCCTCCGTAATAAACATCTTGTATACTTGAAGTGATTTTTTTTTCTGTAATACGTTACATTTCATATCATTAAAACTGAAAAATATGCTAAAAATGCTGGGAATGCCTTATTAGAGCTGTATAAATAATAAATGAGTTGGTCTGTTGGTCTTAGTTGGCCTTCCAGAGTAGAACTGTTATTGCGCCACTCTTGCTGGAAAAATAAAGCTGGTTTGCTTGTTGGAGCTGGTTTCTCAGCTTAGTCACAGTAGTCTATTGGCTGGTTTTAGAAAGTTTTATTTAATTTTTTCATCTCCCAGCTAAACTAGATAAATACCAGCCAGGTCAGGCTGAAAGACCATTTTAAACAAGATAAGATTGTTTGCTGGTTTTAGTGGGCTTTTCAGCTGTAAGACCAGTTGGCTACTCAGCTAAACTAACTAAACACCAACTTGGTCAGACTGGAAAACCATCTTAAACCAGCTAAGAGCAACAAACAAGTTTAGGCTAGTTTAGGCATTTTTTTAAACATTGAAGGCTGTGTGATTATTCTATCTCTACTAAACCCTTAAACCACCAAAACCACGTTTTGCTGGTCTCAGTTGTCCTAAAAATGATCTTAAACCTGCCGAAACTGGTTTTGTTACTCTTAGCTGATCTCCCAGGTTGGTTTTAAATGGGTTTTGGACACTGCTCTGCCAGACTAGAAATTATTTTAATCCAGCTAAGCTAGAGTGTCACTAAATTCATTTCAGCAATTTTTGAAGACCAAGGAAAGGTTCATGGTGAAACATCCAATCATTTGGTATGTCAAAGCCCTGAATGTGCTCTGTACAAGACATTCAGACTTAAAACTGTGGCATGCACAGTCTCAGAGAAATTCATAAAAATATAATGTCCTCAAATGAGGCTGCGATGTTTGTTTTTGTGAAAAGTGGGGATATCCCATAGGCGTAATGGTTTTTATACTGTACAAACTGTATATTCTATGGCCCTTCACCAACCCTACACCTAACCCTAACCCTCACAGGAAACTCTCTGCATTTTTACTTTCTCAAAAAAAAAAAAAAAAAAAAAAAAACTCATTCTGTATGGTTTATAAGAGTTTGAAAAATGGGGACATGGTTTATGTCCTCATAAATCACCCTCTCCTCGTAATACCTGTGCCATACCCATGTCATAATACAAAGTTGTGTCCTGATATGTCACAAAAACAAGAGCACACACACACACGCACACACACACATGCACACACACAACTTTAAACCAGTCTGGTCTTAGCTGGCCTCCCAGTCTTTTGACTAGTTTTAAAGGGATTTTCTTTCATGGGGATAACTTGCATTAATCACTAAAATAACTAATAAACGGATGATGTGTTGGTGGCAGACAGTGGGAACGTGAGTCAGAAGCTCTGACAGGGTTCGTGTAGTTGAATCTTGTAAAGTAAGCAGTACCGGAGGCCTGGGGGGAGAGCTGCCACTGTGTTTTTGCTCACTGCTGGGAAGTCTTTAAACATGCGTCTTTAAGGGACGTCACAGGCCTCCCCTCTGGTTTTCCAAGTCATGCTCTCTCTCTCTATCCAAGAGGCTTTACGTGGGAACTGGCTCCAGAGCTGGAAACAGACCAAAAGTTAGTATTTGCCTGCTTGTCCTTCTGACCCTGATGAGGGAGAGCAAGTCAGAAAGAAACAGAAAGAAATCCCATCAGCAGAGGGGGCTTTTTGGGATGACACGATGTGATTTTGTAACATACAAACTTTTGGAGTTTTAATGGTCATTCACAGGGGCAAGTATGTCTGTTTTCTTAGTGCGCTGCCTGTCACTGTCACACACACACACACACACACACACACACTTTGACACCTTCTGTCTAACACCTGTTCCTACTGCGTGTCTGCATTTCATGTATTATGCAGGTCTATTTTAAACAGATCAGGACACTGAAGCGTGTCCGTGACTCTTACACCAATGAGAATGTGGTATGTGTATGTGTGTGTGCATGTGAATCACATGTGTATGAGTTTGTGTAGTTAAAATGGCATTCATTAGTAACCCCACTTGATTAATGGACTTTAACCTAGTTTTAACCGCACTGAGGTTACATAGACGACCTGTGATCTGATATCTTCTCAGAGCATTCCAGATCATGGCCTTTACTCTACTAATGGCTTCTCTGAGCCTCTCAAGCATACCTCACCCTAAACCATGCAGAGATTCACACCACAACTGCTCTGCCCACCTTTTAGGCCACGCTATTTTAGTTTTTTTTTTTTTTTTTTCTCTGATACCTGATCTAAGCTGACAGATTTATTCCTGAGATATTTAATGATTTAAAGCTGCTGTAACCTTGTGAGTATGTATGAGAAAGGTGAGGGCTGCTGGTCATGTGACGGTGAGGGAGTGAAGGGATGTCCAGAGCTGTAGTGTTGAACATTTGTGTGCAAGTTAGGACGCCTGCACACTGAAGTGTGCACTGCATCAGATAACACTGCACAAACATTGATTTCAGAGAAATGTCCCTCAATATTTTTTACTCAGTGACCCCTGTTGTCCAAAACAATATTTGAATATACAATATATATTCTTCAGTAAAATCAGTATTTATTGAGATTGAAATAGAAAGTGAACTGTGTGAGCTGTGCCTCATTGGATCTTTTTTTGTTGTTGTTGTTTTTTTAATTTCACTAATGTGACTGCATTCAGGTTTACAAGTATTTAAATAATTTACTAAATTAATTTATACTTAATTTAATAAGTCATTCTTTCTTTGGAAATGTATTGAGGCCCTCCACTGTTTGACAACCACTGACATAAAGCATAAACATTCTAATTTTTAATAGTGATGAGTTAGATTAATTAACTAATTGTATAAGAATTGACTTATTATTATTATTATTATTATTATTATTATTATTATTTTAATAATACATTTTAATTTAATGTTTAATTATTTTTTAGTGCTTTTTATTATTAGGGTCCAAGCACCGCGTTGCAAAAACAAGGGCAAAAACAAGCTTTAAAGCTCATGAAACTTTGCACACACACCAGAAGTGGTGAAAATGTACTTCTGATATGGGCTCCAGAATGAGGTGGGACAAAATTATTTGTTGGCGCTACCTATACGCTTTCAACAAAGTGCTCGAGCTACATTTCACGTACAGTACATGTATGAAATTCAGTTAATGCATGCAGCATACCAAAGTCTCCAGAAACAAAATAACGTTGGTTATTTTGGATTTTCTTGTATATATTTTTTGCATTTTTGACATTTTCAGGCATTGTAACTTCTCCTAGATTTTTTTTATTATTATTTGTATTTTATATATTCAGACACTTGTTTTTTGGGGATCAGGTGAATCCAAAAGTAGCTTACTTTTACAGGATTCCTTTTAGGTAGTCTAATGACTACTGATTTATCTTCATCCCAAGCTTGCAAAAGTGACACTGATTTTACCAATGAGAATTTCACTCAGAGTTAAGTCCAGCTGTGCCTACCAAAACCTAATATGGTATATTGCCACTTAAAATAAAACCAACATAGTTCTTTCCACAATCTCAAAATGCATTTACATATTCGTATCCATCAAATGCTCCATCAAAGCTATTTGGGAGCCTTTGTACACTGACTAACCTACCCTAGGTTTCTGTGGCATATGGTCAAAAGAGAGGCCAATGATATTTCTCGTCCAGTTTTCCACAACAGCCATTCTCCATTTTTCTACCAATGCTGACGCTTGTGTGTGTGTGTTACTGTACAGTATGTGAAGTGAAGTCAACTGGAACAATGTGCTTTAAACCAACAAACCTTGAAAGCTTTCTGCATGAAAAGTCCAGTACAGTCCAGGCAGCCCTAACTTGTGATCGTGCAGAAAGAGGGGAAGTGTATGAGAAAAAAGAGAGAAGTAGGACATGCTTGATTTATTAAATTGGATCAAAGATGTGGCATGTTTATAGAGGCCGAGGTCCTGTACTTGTGCTTTGCATGTCCACTAACAGCTCATTCATTCCATCTTACAGCGATGACAGCATTTTGGCCTCTTCCATGAACAGCCATGGTTTTGCATACTTTTATATTATATATATTTACCAACATACAGATTTCAACACAGACCATGCTAACTGTGCATCCATTCAGACCTTATTCCTCTGTTCTTTGTTCTCCTTCTATACATTTTTTTCAAAGTCCCATCTTGCCATTTCTAAATAATCTAAATGTTGGTTAACGTTGTTTTCCAAATCCATTTTAAGTCTGAAAGACATTTTTTTCAGCGTTTGAACATTCTCTGCATCATCCAATGCTAAGAACTCAGTGCTGTTTCAAAGGGCTGTGGAGAGATGGGCCTTTATCCTGCTATCAGCACTGCAATATGAGTGAGATCAAAGCATACATATCAACGTATGTGTCTGGCAGCTGAAAATGCCTCTCATGTCTGTCGAAAAAAACATTCTGCTAAGATTTTAATTTCCCTTTTGATGTAGCATGTACTGCTGAAAAGGATCGGTTGTACTCTATCCTGCTTAAATTTGGGACTGAATCAACAAAAAGGTCTTTATCACTGGATAATGATCCAAATTTGTCTGATTTTCAGATTACCTAGAAATGGAAGTGATAAAATACAGGCTTTGACTGGTCCTCAGTGCAATCTTAACCACATATCAAGGTTTATGTCTAGTTCCTGGCATCATGGCTGCATCTTAAGTATTTGATATGGATCTTAATGGTCAGCCATGTGAATCAGGTTGAGTTGTAAGTTGGCACAAAAACACCAGATTCGCATAATTTCATTTCCATCTTCTCTACGATCAGCTCTGACCTGAATAACCTGAGCTGGGTGGTGCGATCACTATTGAATTACAAACTCAGTCACACCTCCAGGTGAAACTAGTCAATGCACTCCCAATACTTCCTTTCATAAGGAGTCCCTCCTTTAGTTTTGCTTCCTCCCACCACTCTAGTAAGAAAAAAGATGCTCATGAAAAGAGTTTTTTTTAAGCGGCTTTTAAAAGTGGTGGTGTTGGAACTTGTCGTTTCACACTACATTAACTGTACTTTCATCACATTTCAGCTTGAGCCATGGTGTCCTTCTGAACACCTCCCCACTAATTAGACATCAGTGTTTCGTAAATTGCCGTCTGACCCACTATGAATGTAAATTTGCCTGTCGATAAAAGTTACCTTAATTTAGCCCAGATATTAACAGGAGACTCATGTTTGATTTTAATTAAGTTCAACTTTTGACTGACTGTACATAAAGAAATGTGTTTAAGTGTACTTCTAATCTTCAAAAAAAAAAAAAAAAAAAAAAAAAAAAATATATATATATATATACACAGTACTGTGCAAAAGTCTTAGGCCACGAGTATTTTGAATGGTTTTAAGTCAGTTATTTCTATGTTTTGCTGTAGTGTGTCAGTAGTAAATATCAGTTTTCATTTCCAAACATTATTTTTGGGTCCTATTTTAACGATCTAAACGCAAAATTTAAAGCGTATAACAAAAAACAAACAAAAAAACATTGTGCCAGACTTTAGACCAGGTTTCAGTTGGTCTATGGTGTAGTCTATTTTCAGCACATGGGCGCAAAAATGAGCGCAAATGCATTTGCTAATTAGACGACATGGCGCTGGATGGGAAAATGCGAACACACTTTTGCGTCACATTGAGCCGGGTGTATTTTAGGGCCCCTGATGGTATCATCATCAGTCTGTCTGGAATAACATGAAGAAACAGAACAAACTGAGACAGACGAAATCCAGAAGAGCTGTGGCAATATCCTCAAGACACTTCAAGAAAACTACCTGCAAAGCTACCTGAAAAACAATTTGCAAGTGCACCTAGGACAAACCTTTTTTTTATATGTGGTCAGATCAAATGTTGACTTAATTCAGTTAAGTTAAGTTTTAAATAAGACTCCTTGTGCAAACAAAAATCTCACTGGATTATTACAATTAATAAGAAAAAAAATAATGTTTGGAAACACACCAACTTCTCCAGCTCCACCTGTATAGATCTGCTACAATTTATTTCATATGCTAAATGTGCAGCAACATTATGTTTTAAATACTCACAGCACTGTATTGCCGTATACATTGGCAGTAGCAAGTTCCCGTACTTACTTGCAGCTGCAGCAAGAATTCACAACTACAGCAATAACCAACAGCAGCAGCAATTCAGCAGCAGAAGCAGTAGTGTAGCAGATCAATAATCATAAACATTACCATTCTAAAATCTTCTGAAAGTTATCATGATTGAAATCCTACAATTCATTAAAAAAAAACTTGGTCATACCTTATCTCTGTGTCTAATTTGAAGTGGGAAGAATGCTAACGCTAATGAGCAGTAACTGAAAAGAGTCGACTCTGAATCATTAAAACAAGTCGTTTTTAAAATGAGTGACTAGCTGTTTCATGTTTCGTGTCAACTTGAAACTTTAGCATATTGCCTGCCCACTTGTTGCACAAGCAGACCCAGGAAAACTTGAAAACTTGGTCTGAATGGAAATGAAAATTCATTCTTTACCACTTGGTCATGCTTTTGGAGCAGTAAAAATAGCTGCTCCCTGTTGTTTTTGCTGTTGTTGTGGACTCCCAAAACCAAAATATGAACCTTTCATAACCCATAACAGGTGCACTTCAAAAAAATGTAATGCACTGCGCTTCACGTTGGGTTGTTCTCTGCATTTATGCCATGCATTATAATGTCATTATAAAAGAAAAGGTTTATTGTATGTTAAATTAATAAATTGGAAATACATAATATATCAAGTGGGCCAAAAAGCATCTAAAGTTCTGCAAACTGCATAGAATATAAGTTTAAACTATTATACATTCTCTTTTTCCTCTTTTTTTTTGTGCTTGCAGACATAACACTTCTTAACCTTACACAGAAAAAAAAAAGCAAATTATAGATTTTTCGTGCGCCACTTTGATTGACACGACCCATGTCGGCCCTATTAATTATGGGTCAGTCCGTCCTCCAGGGTCACAGCCCGTCGTCTAGGACTCAAATGTGCGTGGAGTGGAATTTACTCAAAACACTAAAAATAAAGTGAGGGATTGTTTGGATCACAGACATGATTGGGATGCCACTGCCAGGGTGACATTGCACTCTTTAGCCCTAGAATGAGCGGTGCTTTATTGAGCCGCCTGCAATGAGATCACCCACCAGTCAGTGTTTGCACAGGGCAGACTAGCTGAGTGGTTTAGTTACGGCAGCGTAACAGCCCCAAATGACCCTCAGGTTTCTTTTGTAGCAGCATGAGCGCAGCATGAATAAATTCCCACCATCGGTGAATCAAGAGCTCCTGCTAATAGTCAAAGTGCTGATCCAATTGCATAGTGTTGCTGAAAGATTTTATATGCACGGTTTCGATGAAATAGGAGGAAAATGTGCAAAGATTTAATCTCAGTAATGGGCAGTTGAAGTTTGCTGTCTAAAAGGACAGAGTGCATTTCATCGACAAGAGCTCTTGTGAGGCAGAGAGCAGACTGAATGCAGTGTTGGGACTCACAGCCGTAGAAATGGATTGCCGCAGTCTTTCTGCCTCAACTATGTTGGTGGATTATGTGATTGACACACTGTCACGCCATTCAATCGTTTGGATGCTTTTGGGTTGCTTCCAAGCGAACAGGAGTAATTAACGGTCATTTGCTTTACAGTAAAGGGTTTATCTGGATGCATGTGAAGAGCCAACATAAAATGCTTTTTAGATTGACTATCAGCTATCAGAATCAGTAGAATGTGAAAATGCAGTCCTTTTTTATTTTATTTGTATTTTACATATCCAGGCACGTTTTTGGCATCTAGTGAACCTTAAAGTAGCCTAATTAAGAAGGGCTTTTATTTTATTTTTATTTTATGTTTTTATTAATTATATTTTAATTTATTTTATTGTATTATATTATTTTTTATTAATTTATTATAGTTTCTTCGATAATTTTTGTTTTATTTTATACTGTTATATTATATTTATTTTACTATTTTATTTTATTAGTCCATTCGATTATTTGTATTTATATTTTATTTGTATTTTAGAAGTGTTTTTGGCTTCAGGTGAAACCAAAATGAGTCTAATTATGCATATATATATATATATATATATATATATATATATATATATATATATATATATATATATATATATATATATATATATATACATTTTTTTACATTAAATTCTTTTACTACATTTTATTTAAAAAAAGTACTCCAATTTCACTGAATTTTTATTTAAACTTTTACTTGAAATTGTATATGTTATAAATTTTGATTGATTCATTTTCAATGATTTGTTTCAAATATATTTCTTGAATTATTTTGCATGCTTTTTATAATTTTAATTTTTTATTTTATATTTTGAGACACATTTTGGTGTTCAGGTGAACCTTCTTCAAAGATTCCAGATTTCATTTTATTTTGTTTGTGTCTTTTGCTACAGCTAAACTGAACACTAACTTAACATGACTATGCTGCTCAACAGCATTTTGTAACGGTTTTTACATGTGCAGCACTGTGTATAAAAATAAAGTTTTAAAAATATATGTGCAACGATAAGCTCCATCCTCAGACAGTGCATCTCAGGATACATTCTTGTTTGGGTTCCATTCTCGCAACACTACATTGATCCGATCATGCCATGCCGTTGTGCAATATGCTGTATTGATCATGTAGAGGAGTATCATGTTGCAATGGTAAAGTATAAATAAACAACTTGCTGCATTTCTCAGTACACTGAATATACAGATTAAAGAAGGTTGACCACTTCAGCCACAACTAAACCATTAAAATCTCACAAATCATCATTCTCCATTGAAGACAGATGAATTAACATTAAAAAATTAAAAAATTTGCAAGCAAAATAATTATAGTTATATAAATTATAGGAGATGTTTGGAGTTAGAGCTCCATCTGTTTAGTAGTGTTCAGGAGGCAGCACTGGCAGGAATCTGTCTTGCTGTGAAAGACAGTTTGAGCGATGGGAGAGATATTGATGGCCATTAGGAGGGGCCGAGTGCTCTGAAGGCCCCCTCACACGCACCGTACCCTTTGATGTGATTGATGGCTGTAGCACACTTACCAGCACCCTAAACATCTGTCTTATGCATGTTAAGTCCCAGGAATGCAGGCATTTTCTCCACGCTGCACTATCTATAGCAGAAAACATACAATAAAAGGATACCACCATCATGATTTGTGTATCATCAGTTGTAGGTCTGCATCTACAAAGAAAAAAAGAGGAATGAATTACGAATTGCTTTGAAGATAAAGCATGCATTCAAAAGTTTTTCTGCCTCAGCAAAAAATAAATTAATCACACCATAACAGAAAAATAAGACTGTGTTTCAATGGATTATTTTCTTTGATAAAAAAAGATGAAGGATTGGATCAGGCTTCTTTTTCTTGATTTAATTAACTCTGAAGCCTCTGCTTAGTCTTTTTGAATACTAGGGGTAGAAGTATCAGAAAATATATTTAAGATATTAGCCTAAAAATACAACTTTTATAGTAGTGCCAGCAGCTCAGGCATAACAGGAAACAGAAGTAGTACAGAAATTTGCCCTTATCAACACTCAGGCCAATATTACCAACACAGTAAATGCATTAAATCAGATGGTGAGATAATGGCGAACAATTGGAAACATTTAGAAATGGAAGTAAAGTGGTAAAGCAGGCCATGACCTACTTTCAAAACCAGACTACTTTTACGGCTCTTTTCACCTGTGTCACGCAAACGTCACTCCATGTGTTTGGATATGGGCTTAACTTCTAAAACAGCTGGTCGGAAACATTGGCAAGTCCGTGGATATCACAGCTGCAAATGTCTATACCTCTCCTAAATCTAATTTAAATATGTTTTCTATTTTATTTTTTTATTTTATTGTATTAAATAATAAAGACAAATATATATATATATATATATATATATATATATATATATATATATATATATATATATATATATATACATAATTAAATTAAACGTTTATATAATTTATTAAGAAAACAAAACGGTTTTGCCATCACAGGAATTAATAACGTATTATTTTAGTCAATAATTAGTTGATTAGGATCCATAACCTAAAATAATATGTCTATATGAATATGAACATGAATATATATACATATATTTTTTTTATTATTATATTTTTATGAAGGCCTTACACCCCCGACACACACACACACACACACACACAAACACATACTTTTTTTAAATAAACAAGTATTTCTTATTTTAACTTGAGCACAGACACAGTAAGTAGGCAAAAAAGTGGAAGGCTGAAATCCAGGACTGCAGAGCACTGGCATTCTTCCAGACTGGTTTGTATGTAATTATACTGGGATTCCTGGATGATCTAAAGCAGAAACTTTCTCAGTCCCATGATAGCCATAGCATGAAACCCACAAATTGTATCTTTGTATTACATAGCAAACCGGGCAGAGAAAAGAGGCTGACACCTCCATAGCCTAACTGTCAGAGCTTTATTAGTGAACGTTTCTGTAATCGCCAAGTGCACTATTTTCCTCTGTTGATGCTAGGCTACAAGAAAATGAACTGCCTCAACAGAACATCATTACTGGACCACGAGGTTTGGGCATTTATCTTCTGTCCCTGCAATGCTTTTAAAATGCCGCTGACACAGTAATTGCGCTAATGCATTTCAGCAAGTTTGCACAGTATGGGGCTTAGATTCTCAGAAGACACAGATGTTTGACTTTTGTAACAGCTGTTTTATATTTGGAGCAGTAAGACATTCACTTAGATACAGTACTGGCTAAAAAAATTGCTACCTTTGCAGGTAACATACGGAAGTAGAAAAAAAAAATAATGAAGCAGGTTTATTATTTAACTGGATATGTTTAACTTAAATTAAATGTATAAAACCATTTTATTTTTTATGTCAGCTAGTTGACAAGACAAAATTTTTATGTTTAATTTGTAGCACAATAATTAAAACTAAAACTTAAAAAAGAGTATTATATATATAGTTAATAGTTAATTATACAGTTAACACAGTTAATAATAAAGATGATGATGATGTTGATGATAACTAAACAAAATAACTAAAACGTCAATTAAAATTAAAACAAAGTATAAAAAATAAAAACGAATTAAAAATATTATTAAAATTATTATTATAACAAAATTGCATCTCAGTGATACTAAAAATAACACTTGTCCGATGAAAAAAAAAAATAATTAACTTTTTAATGGGAAAATGTTTCTTTTGTTATTTCTAAATGAATGACTTTATGGTTTCTTGGACCACTGTCTGAATGTTTCCTTAGGTAATGCTTTCATATGTTGCCTGTTAAGTCACTGCCTGGGCAGCAATGCAGCTTCCTCTGGTTTCCAGACACAGCCACTGTTTAAAACGGCAGCTGGCACGAGAAACCTCTATAGAGCCTATTGGAGCCAAAAACTGTTGACCTTTAGTTAGTAGAACGCAGGTTTCTTTTTATTCTTTTGTTTGTACGGATGCATGTGTGAAACCTTAAACTGAGCGACCCCGTTACATTCATTGCTTATTTTAGAAATAATAATTTGAGCAGATATCTTCACACGGAATCTCCTAGAATCCCATTGTACAGACACATTGAAGTTGCACAGCTGTAATCAATGTAATTAAATCCTGTGCAGTGTAGATATCAAAGCAAATGTCGGCATGCATTATTTACTTGAGTAATTACAGAGTATCACTTATGCCCAGCTGCTCCAGCACAGAATGAACAGTCGTTGTTCATAAAATAAACATAATGAGATTTTATCCAAGAAAAACACAATGCTGTAAATAATGTAAAGGATGATGTAAATTCTGCATCTTCATTTTAATGTCAGAAAATCTTTGACTGGTGTATTTTTAGTGAACACTTGGCAACCCCAAGAGACCCTAACTGTATTGATAGCTTCAGTAGATTAGATTACATCAAAATAAATATACAGCCCAAGTCATGACTCGAGACCCCTTTTCCTTTTTTTTAAGCAAACCTTTGTATTTGAGGTTGACATTGTATGCATCATGTCTCCAATGACCCAGTGCTGAATTGATAAACTAAAGATGAGGCATAGATACTCCCTTTGCTCAAACAGGACTGTGAGAAAGAGATATCTCATCATGAATTAAAGCCACTTCCAGAAATTCATCGAAGTTACTTCCCCTAAGGACGATCCACTTACAGCAGTACTCAGAGAGAGCGGTCACTTATGAACATTTCAGGATTTTTTTAAAGATCCACTTATGATGTTTCTTGCTTATTGTTTATTGTTTTTGTTTTCACTGGATGAGATGGCCATCATCTTGGATTTATGCTAACATGTAGTGCTTATTAGTGACTTTTGGCATGTAGATTTGAAATATTTATTTTAGTGCTGTCAAACAATTAATTGTGATTAATCGCATCCAGAATAAAAGTTTTAGTTTTCATAAGATATGTGTGTGTACTGAGTTTATTTATTATGTATATATAAATGCACAAACATTCAATATATATTCTGAAAATATATGAAAACGTATGTACATTTATATATTTTATATATAGTAATAAATATAGTAATACATATATATATATATATATATATATATATATATATTACATATATATATATATATATATATATATATATATATATATATATATATATATATATTACATATATATATATATATATATATATATATTACATATATATATATATATATATATATATATATATATATATATATATATATATATATATATATATATATATATTACATTTTTATATATCAAATAAAATATTCAGTGTTTTTTTAAAGGTAACACAATAGGTCTGCATATGAGTTATATACAAATACATTTTGTTTGGGTACCAGGAAAAAAAGGCAGAGAGGGCCTGTTGAAGAAGAGTCTGTGCCAAACCACTCTCTGTCTACAAATTCTTAGATTAATCTAATATTAAGTGAGACACTTTATATGATCATCCTGTTTTAATTTTGCACTTGCGGGGGAAAATGTAAACCACACTGAATGTAGCCACCCACTGAAATGACAAAACACCACCTGTTGCATTTTCTTCACTGAGATTCTGGCTTCTCCATCTGAGGAGCTGTTTTATATATTCTTTTCTGAGAATAGCATTTCTTTGTAATAAATCCCAGTGAGGCTGATTTCTTGGAAAACCGTGGCAGTTCTTCCATACAGTATGCTGCGCGTTATTAAAAAAAGCTTTGTTCAAAATCAAACTGAAAGCAGTGGGGATGCCATTAGAGATGAGTCAATGCAGTGACAGTAGCAGCATTACAACTCTAATTATACCGACATTGCTCAAATTACACTTTGGAATTCAATTACATCCGGTCCACACATTCTTTCTGTCCAACAAGAATCGCTTTTTAAATACAGTAGTATTTGCCTTAAGACCTGAGTGGAAACCTCTGGGCCTTTGATCACAACTAATGCTGACCTGGAGTCAGTTATCATGTTGCTTTAACCAATAAGATAATCATATGCACTAAAATGAAGACTATACCAGAAACAGCTTTCATTTAAATATAATTTTACCTGACAATGAGACGATCGCATTAGCAGTTTTTTTTTCACAGATGCTTCTGTGCCAGATTTAAATGCATCTCTGCTAGAAATATTTGCACATCTGACTCTGTCCCCGTTAGAGGTATTTTACTTTAGAGAGAAAGCGGTAATGCTATTCCTGGGCCAGGAATTTTTTTTTTTTACATTTTATCAAATTTTTTTTCTAGATAGGTCACCCATTTAATTAAACTGAATATAATGCTTTTCAAAAGTGTTGAATAAAAAAATTAGCTTTAGCGTTTTCAAACTTGATCTGAGCCAGAGGTTGTTTTTTTTTTTTTTTTACATTTTGCTTCTGCCATTTAATAAGATTTTAATTAGGCGATTAAAGATCTTTTTGAAGGAACATATGGATGTAATTACAGCTAGCCAGATCTCCCAGGGAGGAGTGGGCCATTAATTACTCTAAGCTCGGAGACGAAGACAGTGGAAAACTCCACGATCTCAGATCCCGCACTTCATGATTCACTCTTTCCATAGAGCACGGGAAGTTAAATACAGTAGACACTGATGTTGAACTTTACTCCGATGACTTAGTGCTAATGAACAAGTGTCAGCTTTACTTCCTGTAATTCTGAAGTGTACCTGTTCTGCTGAGTCATGTTTCGCAATCCTTCTGATTCATAGGTGTCCGTGTGTATCTGATCTCAAAGTTTGCAGAACGTCTGCAATGGACCATTTCAGCTGGCACTTTGTGAGCAATGAGTCATAGTTCTGTCACACATGTGCTATTTATTCTTTAAAGTTCCCTTGAGTCACGACACATTCCTTCTCTCAAACATCTGCTTCTGCACTCGCACATCCACAAACACAATTTTACACACAAAACTGCTGATTTGGTGAGTTGTGGAATAAATAAGCATTCTCCGTTCCATCAATACAAACAGTGTAATTTTAACGATATATATATATATGAACTGCTGTTAAAAAGTTTGGGATCAGTAAGGTTTGTAATGCTTTTTAATGGAGTCTCTTGTGGTCATTGTTTGATCAAAAATACTGAAGAAAAAAAAAAACTGTAATATTGTGAGATATTATTTCAATTTCTAATATTGGTTTTCAGTTTTAATATACTGTAAAATATAATTTTAAAAGAATTTAGCTTTGCATCACAGGAATACATTTATATTTGAAAGTATATTAAAATAGAAACTGTTATTTTAAATGACAATAATATTTCACTGTATTTTTGATCAAATAAATACAGCCTTGATGAGCACAAGACACTTTGGTAAAAAAAAAAAAAATTAAAAGAAAATCGTACTGATACCAAACTTTTATATAGTATATATAATATTATGATAGGTTTTTAACTTTATATTTTCCGGTTTTCATTCTCTTTAAGTTAAGTAATTTATATTTATTTAGGTTTTCTTAATATTTAGATTTACTTAAATCTTTTTCAGCTAGTTGCCTTTGGTTTTTTCTATTACTTATCAAATAGTCATTTTTCCCCCTGATTATTTAAGTAGTTAAATTTAATAGTTTTAGTTAACAATACAACGTTTAGGTGATTTTTATTTAATTTAATTTTGTATAATTTATTATTATTATTATTTTTTTTTTTTTTTTTTTTGGAAGATACTATTGCACGTTTATCTAAAGAAAAGCATTAGTCTCTGGCTTTGCTTCAGGATAATTATATATATCTGAAAAACCAGATAATCTGGACAGCTGTTTATGTAGTCAACTATTTCTACTTTTATGGAAGATAGAAGTGGAATTTGATGCCATCATTACATATGGCTCACAAACTGGAAGAACACAGAATTGACTGGGCGTTGACTGAATGGATATTATTTATGTACTTGTCAACACATGCCATCATTTTAATTATTTGTGTGGTCTGTGGATGAAAGTTTCCTACTTTATGATAATGCAAACCATTTCCATTTTTTCCCCTTCAGGAGTTCAGTATTATTTGCAGACTAGTTTTATATGTCTGGGGGAGAAAATGTATTTAAAGGACACTTTGTCCCCAAATCCTTCCAAGAAATACCCTCCAAATGTCTCTAAATGTTTTCATGTTACAAATCATATTAAAGTCATGCTGTATCAGTACATTTTCCTTGCTAACAGTGATCGACCCACCAAAGAAAAAACAAACAAAACAAACAAACATAGATCTCGAAAATCATAGAAACTACCAAACAAATATATTCATTCAGTCCATTTTTTTTCACCATTATTTTAACTAAATGATTAATGTTTAAACATAATCCTCATTCATTGGGGGTCGTTGCTTTTAGGATTTGGGGAATTGTAGTTAGTATTTGATCATTCATCACAATAAACACCTTTGAGGACCAGTAGTGAGATGATTTATGGCTCCTGCGTTAATTTAACAGTAGAAAGAAAGTAAAATGTGTATTATATATCTTTGAGAGAGACCTTCAGCGTCCTACTTCAGCTTCTCATGTGCCTCAGCAGCATTTATCCTCTTCCTGTCAAAACTTGAAATTAATGAGATCACATTGCCACTGGGCAACTGGGATGTCACTCAAATGTTGCCAGCATAAGGAAGGCTAATGGTGCTTTGTTAGTGAGTCTCCTACACCAATATGGCTGAAGCCACAGCCTTGACCAGTGCAGGACACATCCCAACCCCAGCATATGGACAGTAGCAGGAGGAGTTTGGCCTTGTTAATGTATCACTTGCTTGAGCTGAGATTTCATAGCTGTTGATGATAAAACAGTGTAGCAAATGCCAGTTACAACAAACACTGAAGTTTGTGAACTCCTTTAATGGGAATTGAGCTCTTTGTGGTGGTTGCTGATGTGTTATCACCAGACTATACATAGAATGTCCTTTCAAGGTTGCATATGTTCTGTAAGTGAAGATATAGTTCAGGTTAAACTTTCTGTGTCCTTTTGTGCTACTTTGTTTGTTATGTGCCATATGTTGTTCCTAGGTATATACAGCTTAAGCAGTGACATAAATCTGTCATTATCAGACATAATGTGGTAAACAGTTTTGTGCTTTTAGGCCTTGTCTGATGTTGATAAACCACAATCGTCAATGATTCAACAGTTCCTCGGAAGATCATTTGTGGAAATCTAAACTGCATTCCCTTGTAATCAGTTTATCTCCTCATGCTGTGCCAATACAATGTTGAGAAGCTGTTTAAACAAGCAGCAGTTTTCCCATTTGGGACGTGAATCTTCCCAGTGGGAGTCCGAGGTCTGTCGTGCTCCAGATGGAAAAGTTGTCTTGCTTCTGTCTTCTTTTTATTAAGGGATGACTGTCAGCTAGTGCTCTCATGTTGTCTATATTAGAGCAAAGCATCCTTGCTGTTTTGGCAGTTGTACAGTAAATTGGCCTGCAGTATCACTCTTAGAGCTTGATGCCAAATTACAGCGTTGGCTCGATTTTGAGGCTTTCTGGGGTAAAGCACAAATAAATATGATGATCTCCAGAAGTGTTATGGCATACACAGGCCACCCGTTACACCTAATTAAAACTCAGTAATAACACTTTTTCATTTTTTTATTTTTTATTTGTGGAATGTTATATGTTACATTCAGATGCCTATAGCTTAAGCCAGACTGCTTTGTTTTCCCTCCAACTCTGATTTTACCACACCCTATTTGTTAGCTTACTGTTGGCAGTTCATAAAAATAAAATATACACATTGACGTTGATATTAAATCTTAAACCTAAATGGGAATTGCAATTGGATTAGCTTTGTGGTTGTACTTAAAAGGCTTGTCTATATAGCCAGGGTAATGGAAACCACTTAAGTGTTAGTCCGCTGACATATTGGGTTGATGACAGGGTTGGGTTCTATGCTGTAGATCACATATCAAGTGCAAAGCTATTCAACTTATTTACAGTCCATTTCATTTGCCTGGGAGTCAAACTCCATGTATGACTTTACCTTGCTTATCTAAATGGAAGCAAATGAGGTTGACTAAGCAGGAGGCTGGAAATCATGCATTTTATGGCATTACGTTGAATATCCATTCTCAGAATGGTGCTTTATGGAATGGAAAAGATGAATGATGATCAGTGTGGGTGATTTTGGTAAAGTGGGGTCATCTGTTCTCAGAACATTGTAAGCTAACAGTAAACAGAGAATGAAGCACTTTCCATTGTCTCATAAATGATACCACCGCTTCCAGGAAGTGCTCATTTATTGCCTTATCATCCTTACACCCTACTGAGAAGACCAGCTTACGCCAGTAGATATCTCCATGTTGTTTTAGACTAGTTCTTGTTGTTCACCAACAAATACAAGTGCACCAGAATGATCTTTCTTGTGAAGTTCACTGACCGAAGAATGGCATCCAAAAACACTGCATAATATACTGTAGATATGCCATTGGCTAGCAGTGGTGGTCTTTCAAAAAGGGCACTTTCCCACAAACCTGCTCACCTTAGCGATTAGCGCTGATTAAACACAGACCTAGAGCCCTGCTGAGCAGTGAGTAAATTTTGTGTAATTTGTGTCCCTTAGGGCTAAATTCATGCGGTAATTCTCGGCACAATGCAAATCTTTACTGATGATTATAGCGATATAACCCCACACGGAGAGTATGCCATATAGGTAAAAGACGTCTGGTTTGAACTCCCACATCTCCTGATGCTATCAAGCATGACCTAAAGAGACTCGCTCACACTATATTGTGGGTGTAGCGTAGCATGAAAAGGATGTTTGCTTCATAGAAATAGATAAATCCTTGTGAAATGAACTCTATACATATGGTCTTAATTAAGTCTATGCTTTTTGTTAGAGGTTTGGGGCACTTTTCGCTTTCGGCCTCCCAACTATACCAGCTTTGGCTAGGTTAAACCAGCTAAGACAAGCTCAGGCTGGCTTAAGCAGGGTCAGTCCTATCTAAGCAAGTATATCAATCTACTTCTGTAGACTAGATTGCAAAAAACCTGAATATTCTGAGCATGAAGTATAAAATGTTTTGATGAAATTCACACCAGCAGTAAAATGTTTATGTTAATGTGACTATTCGTGTGTCTTATTTGTTGCAGATGGTTTGAAAAGCCTGTTTGGAAATCAACACAAGCACATGGAGACTGATTTGAGCTTTACCACCATCCTTGAGGACTTCCACCACTGGAAATCCACCATTGTGAGGCCCTACGAAGGTGAACAGTGATCGTCCCATCAGTACACGGTTCTCCTTTTCAGGGGTTTGAGGAGAAGAAGAAAAATAAACGAGCCAGGGAAAAGATCTCCATGAGCGCCAGAAAATCTGGAGAGAAAACACATTGAGACACAAAGAAAAAAATGTGGACACTAGACATGACACGTGTCTCGATCCTATTTCTCCTCCATGTTCTTCTGGTTGGATGGGGTGAAGCAGCAGAAGACGACGTCACCCCTCGCCTCAGTTTCTCTTACAGTAAGTGCACAGAAATACACATGCACAACTCACTCTGAAAGTGTGTAAAAGAACAGAATGGTACGAGACTATAAATTAAGGCTGGTTTGGAGTCGACTTAAGAGCTCTGAGGGAGCTAAGGACAGAAGACCCTGTCATCTCCCACAGACAGTAACACTTGCTGAAGTGTTGATAAACAGAAAGCAGATACCAAGGGCTGATTGGTTAATGCTGCCATCCGGCGTGTTTGTATGGAGGTGGATTACCGCGTTTACAAAACCACTGTGCCACTGCGAACATAATGAGCTACATACACATGCATCTCCATATCACTCATCGAGGAACAACAAAGCGTCTATTATAAACTTCTAAGTGGTCCCACTATTTTTCAGCAGCATAATATGTCCCCTCTCGCTCTTAATGATCGCTTAGCTGCATCTCTAACATAACATCTGTCATGTTAAAGATAAAACAACTTCCTCTAGCTTGAATCGTAGGCAATTTTGGGTGCATCCATTCTTGTTTTTGCGGGCTTCGGTGAATTGTGAAGAGAAGAGGCACAATGAGTCGGTAAACACAGTGCATTGTGGCTTTATTAAGTTACTATGGTACTATTGATCATGTTAAATGATGGTTTTCATCACTAAGGTACCAGTCTTTTGTGATGGAGAATGTTGACGCCTTTTAAGACAATAGCACGGTTTTTGTTAAAGCACTGGCGTGCGACACACAGTTGTTTCTAATTTAATACATACAATGGCATGTTGTGTAGTTTGAAGTGTAAATGAGTCCAAGTCCACAAATGGGCTTGCTGTGTTTGTCCTATGTGTCTACATCATGTTGGACAAAGATTTTATGTCAACCTATATTCATACCCACTTGCGTATCCTTTCCACATTTAATTTTCACCTTCATTTAAGCTGGCTCAGGATGTGATGGGGCTATACTAAACCTGCTAAACCTGCCTAAACATGTCGACTGCCTCTGTTGAGGGTCTACCTCCATGGAGGTTTGTTCTCCTGCCAACCACTGGAACTTCTCTTCTCTTCTCTTCTCTTCTCTTCTCTTCTCTTCTCTTCTCTTCTCTTCTCTTCTCTTCTCTTCTCTTCTCTATTTTGTATTGTCTTGTCATCTGGTCAAGATGGTCACATCTTGTGTCTTTTCGTCTCAATGTGTCCTTTCTTCTCATTTTGTTCTAATCTCTTCTCTTCTTGTTTTGCCTTGTCTTTCCTTCTTTCTAATTTTGTCTTGTTTTCTCTTCTATTCTTGTTTTCTCTGCTTGTATTCTCTTCCTTTCTCGATTTGTCTAAACTTTAGTCTTGTCTTATCATCTTGATTGTTCTTTAGTCTTCTCTTCTGACCTTGTCTTGTCTTCTCATCTTGACTCGTCCTTTCTCTTCACCTCTTTTTTGTGATATTTTAACCTTCACGTTTTCTCATCTCTTCTCTTTACTTCTCATTAGATCTTGTCTCATTTAATCTTTTCTTTTTCTTATGGTCTCAGCTTGTCTCTTATTCTCTTCATATCTCTTTTCTTTGCCTTTACTTAAATCTCTCCTCGCTGAATCTCTTCTCTTTTCTTCTGGTCTTGTTTTGTATCTTCTCTATTCTCAGTACCTTTTTCTCTTCTCTTCATTTCTCTTCTTGTCTCATTTGTCAGTCCTCACTTCTTTTTTATGGTCTGACATTTTCTTGTAGCACTTTGTTCCTCGTGTCCTTTGCTGTTTGTTCTCGTGTTGTCCCCAGGATCATGCTGTATTGTAAGAAAGAATGCAGCTGTTCTTTTCACTGGTGTTTCTCTTCTGCCTGTCTAATGCAACAAGGAATCCTGCTAATTCTCTCTGTTTGAGTGTTTTACGGTGTGTCTGTGTCTCTGTATACGCTGTCACTCACCTTAATGGCAAATTTCATGCAGGTAAACCTGAATGAACACGAAGTGTTCAGGGCTGGATTAACTAAAAATAAACATAATCTTGCGTCTTTTTTACAAACCATTCATGGTCAAGTTTAACTAGTGAACTTAGTGAACTGAAAATATGCAGACAGTGTATCCAAAGAAATCAACAGCTATCAGAGAGCGCAGTTTATTCTTAGTGTGTGTGTGTGTGCTCTTGTTTTTGTGACATATCAGGACACAACTTTGTATAATGACATGGGTATGACACAGGTATTACAAGGAGAGGGTGACTCATGAAGACACAACCCAAGTCCCCATTTTTCAAATCGCTTATAAATCATACACAATGAGTTTTTTTGAGAAAGTAAAAATGCACAAAGATTCCTGTGAGGGTTAGGATTAGGGTTAGGGTTGGTGAATGGTGATAGAGTAAACAGTTTTTACAGTATGAAAACCGTTACGCCTATGGGATGTCCCCACTTTTCACAAAACAGACATGTGTGTATGTTTACTTTGTGAATGGTCTGCTTCTCATTATGTGTCTATCAAGAAGGATCAGGGTTTGTAGGAGGAGAAACTACATCTGCTCAGCCTCTCTTCTTTTGTTCCTCTCTTTGATACACTCTATGCTGCAGTGCTTAAAGCGTATTAGAAAGCTATTTAAAAAGACACCTATAAGCGGTTTACACTAGAGCTCTGTGTTTATCCAGCCATTTTCTCCTGGTAAAGCTGGGAAATGCATCTACAGAAGAATCTTTTGGTTTTTCATTGGTAAACCACTGCTATTTATGAGTTAAAACATCAGTCCATTGTGTTTATCCTTGGTTTATGTACCTGAAGTACTTCTTGTTTTTATTACCCTAGCCTAAAATTGAAATTATTTATCCTCACTGTAATATATAGCATGCAAACGGTATTGTGCTCAAGCTTTGTGTGGTGTTTGATTCTTTGTGGTTGGAGGTGATCAGGCATGTTTGAAGCAGCAGAGACCTGCACTATGTGTCAACCATGGAAGCTTCCAAAACGTGCATCAAGGGGAAACAGTCCATTCATATCCAGCTGCATAAATCACGATGTAGCTTCTCAGGTGGCACGTTGTAACATGAGAGGAAGGAATGTCTCTTGTTTACTTAAAGCTGTTGTTATTTTACCCTTACAACCAAAGCAACGCATTAAAACCTATACATGCTCTTCCATGTGACACTGATTTGGACATATCAAGGTTGTTGTTGTTTTTTTAGTGCTTTCAAATGAACTTGTCAGTTAAGCATGGTTCATTAAAAAATGCATATAAAAGGAAATATAAGAAATATTTCAGCATCATTAGGGCAAACAGGATGCCAGTTTTTCATTTAAATTGAAGTAGAATTCAAATTAATATATTTTTGAATCATTTTCAACTAGAAGAGCAAAAAAGCTAACTTTCAAAAGTTTGGAGTTTTATTAGATGGATAGGAGGAATTTGAAGGATTAGTTCACTTCCAGAATAAACATTTCTTGATAATTTACTTGAGAATTTTAATTGACCCCTGTGTCATCCAAGATGCGTAACATTCCTTTCTTTCTTCAGTCATAAAGAAATTATTGTTTTTAAGGAAAACATTCCAGGATTTTTCTCCATATAGTGGGGACCAACAGGCTGCAGTTTCAATGCAGCTTCAAAGGGTTCTACACAACCCTAGCTGAGGAGTACTGGTCTTATCTAGCAAAACGACTGGTCATTTAAAAAAAAAAAAAAAAAAAAACCTTACCCTTCCTTTTTTAACTGAAATACACAGATGAGGAACTGCAGTTTGAACCTTCAAAATGTTGGTCCCCATTGAAGTCCACTATATGGAGAAAATTCCTGTAATGTTACTCTCAAAAACCTTAATTTCTTTTCAGCTGAAGGAAGAAACAGGAACATCTTGGATGATGTATAGGGTTGAGTAACTTATCATGATTTTTTTTCATATCATAACTCATAACTTTTAAGTCCATATATCAGGGAATTTTTATTCTGGAAGTTATTTTTTTATTTTTATTTATTCATTTTTTATGTAATTTGGCATATAATTAATTTTTTCCCCCCCGTTTTTATGTCACTCAATGCAATGCTATGCAGGCTTCAGTAAACTCAGTCTGAGTCTGACATAGAGGAATATTACAGACTGCTGTGTGCTGCAAAATAGACGCCACTCATTTTCATTGCACTTCCACTGTGACTGAATTGATCTTGGCACGACTAGAGTATATTAGAGCCACATTGTGAAATGCTGCTAAGTTTCACCAATTAATAAAACCTGTCAGACCCGTCAGGCAAAAACAAGCACACAGGCTTCTACACCCACAAATCTAACTGTTTATGTTTCCTTCATCACTGTAGCCACATCCTGCATTTATTTATTTGTTTATTGGCACCTCCCTTATGTCACCATGGTGTCCCAAAACTAGATATATAACTATATCATACAGATAGTAACTTTTGTAAGTTGCACGTTTGTGTAAAAATGTTGTTTTTCATGGGAAAGTTCAATCAGCCTTTATCTCCAAGTAAATGTTACCACATGACTTATGAAAACCCTTCTGCCTTGTGAATTCATTAGATGCACATTGTGATCAAGCCTTTAACTGCAGCGCTTGGCGTCATGCACATTCATCCTCTTTCCTTTAGTTTTAGAGGCCTCCTCTGTTTGAACCGGGAGTGTTTATGTGGGTTCTGCTCACCAAACTCATGTTTGACCTACCCAGAATTCCAGCGGTCACCATGGTGTCTGTGCAAGCTGCCACTTCTGTACTTCTCATGCTAACAAGAGAGACATTGTGCCAGTTCACTAGACAAACACTAAACACCTCTCCTGAACGTCTCAACAGATTATACTTGATGTCTTAATGTTTTCTGTTTCTGCCTCTTTTGTCCTTCCTGTGACTTCAAACTGCTCTTTTATTATATCATCTGTTTTTCAATATTTCATGCTGAGTTTGGAGCAGGGAGACCCGGCCACGCACGCAGGTGGAAGAGAACAGAATGTTTCTGAAGTGTAAACTGAGTGTTGCGTCATTCCTTTCTCTTTCTCTGGAGAAGCTCAACAGTCATTTCTCATCAACATGCGGCATTAATGAAAACAGAGCAGTGTGAGAGTACATTTCCCTTTTGGGAAAGCGCTTTGTCCTTAAAGGGGAAAAGACACTAAGAGCACACTGTAAAAGATCCTACAGATTCCCAGGAGCACTTTGGTGACCACTTCCTTTGGAAGGAAGGGAGGGAGCAGTTTAGAACAACATCGAATGCAGTTTTATAATATGGGTTTTTATAAGATTATATCAAAAATTATGCCATAAATGTGTTTGAACACACACCGTATTCAAAAGTTTGGGGTCAGTAGGTTTTACTTGTTTTTAAAAGAAGTCTCTTATGTTCACTGGATTTATATTTATTTGAAAGTAAGTAGCAGTAAAAACACTAATATTGTGAAATATTACAAATTAAAAGAGCTGTTTTCTGTTGTTATATATTTTAAAATGTAATTTCTTTCTGTGATGGCAAAGCTGAATTTTCAGCATCATTACTTCAGGTGTCACATGATCATTCAGAAGTCATTTTACTATGCTCAAGAAACTTTCTTTAACTTATCCAATGTTAAAACACTTTTGCAGATGTTTGGAAACCATTATTTATTTATTTATTTATTTATTTATTTATTTATTTATTTATTTATTTATTTATTTATTTATTTTTATTTTTATTTTATGAATAGAAAGTTTAAAAGACCTGATTTGAAACTGAGATTTATACATGACCTGAAAGCTGAAAGCTGATGTATGGTTTGTTAGGATCGGACAATATTTGGCCAAGATACAACTATTTGAAAAACTGGAATCTGAGGGTGCAAAAAAATCTAAATATTAAGAAAATCGCCTATGAAGTTGTCCAAATGAATTTTTAGCAATGCATAATTCTAATAAAAAATTACATTTTGATATATTTATGGTAGGAAATTTACCAAATATCTTCATGGAACATGATCTTTACTCAATATCCTATTGATTTTTGGCAGTGCTTTAATGGATGGTGTGTGTATAAAGAGAACATCCACACAACCTGAGATGAGCAGGCATTTGTTTTTGCCAGATTTATGTGGTTTGCATTGTCATAAAACAGTGCAAAAGCAGACATGTTCCACTCACTTTTAGTTTCTGTCTGCCTTTGGGGCAATAATTTTCATTTCAGGGTGGTTAGGAAAATATTTTAGCTTGTATATCAACACTTTAAATGAATTAATATGTCTTCAGGTCCAATATAGTTTGCTTATAATGTGAATGTGATGTGCTCAAGTTTCTAAAAAAATACAAATGTTAGAGTTTACAACGTATACTTATGTTATTATAGATAATGTCACACAGCTACAGTGGGATGCACACTTGTCTGATGTATTTGAATATTTACATTTACATATTTATGTAAAAATACACTGCAGTTGGTGTACTAATTTGGTAAACTTAAAGTATGCTAAACTGGAATTACTAATTTTGTATTTAATGCACTTTAACTTTGCCGAAGAATAGGCTAAAGTTCAACTAAAGATTTACTGAAGTATATCTGATTGTGCTAAAGTAGAGCTCTTGAAAGTATATTTCAAGTACACTTTAAACATCTTGCTTTTAAAGACTGATATTATTTAAAAAAAATTCTCCTCCGTTCTTAAAAAAGGTTTAATTTTAAGAACGTAGTAAGAGTTTTTTTTTTTTTTTTTTACTAGGGAAGCTCCATTATAAGTACATTAATGTATTGTATTAATGCTAACATATTAATTTAAATCAAACAAGGTAGCTTCCCATTTAGTCTAAATTCATTCTGTTTGAGGACTAACAAAACCTAGTAAAATGAAAAGAAACATTTTTTAGTGCTATAGAAATGTCCCACTAGAGATCTGCAAGCTGTTAGATGATACTGAGATATTTCTGTTTTGGATGCACTTAGCAAACCCCAGCAGTTCAGCATGCCTTTTTAATTGCTCTGTATATTAACCTTTGTGTTTTTTGTACTTTATAAGAGAGATGAAGCCTTATATTAAAGACAAAAGTACAGCATGACATTCTTAAAGTGTAGTGTATGTATCCTAGTCTTAAATTCACAAAGCTAATCTAATATTGATCTCGCAAAAGTGCATTACGTCAGATTCGCTCCAACAAGAGAAACCATGAAAATGATGATTATGATTATGAATACGGCTCCAGCTTCCGTAGCTCATTTGTTCACCTTGATCCATGAAGAACTGTCCTTTATCTCCCATCACCATAAAGTCCAGGATTTCAAATTTATAGTGTGTTCCTCAAAACGAACGGATCACAGTGTTCCTGTAAACGTTCCTGAAAAACTTGCCATCATAATTCTTAAGCCCTGTTTACAACAAAGCAATTGAAGAGAGCATATTTCCAGATTGTTTTTCCCAACATCAAAAGCAGCTTCAACTGTCAGCACTTTGTCATTAGGGCAACAGGGGGCTTGTCATTCTCCTGACACCTGGAGATGACATTATTTCTCCTTCAGCGCATACATTGTTTACCTGGCGCTCAGGCAAGGTGAGAAATAATGTAAATGCAGCTGGTTTAGAGACACTAACCACTAGGTTTACAGTTTGGGATTTGGTAAATAGCTTTTTAATCTCTGCCGTTTAATAGCGCAACATTACCAGCTGTACAGTGCGATTTGTGTAGGATTGCAATAGGCATTTAACTTCTGAGCATTTTCCTCTGAAAGCTCAAATCATCAGAAACACTGTTTACTTAAATGAGCCGTCTGCTGAGGCCTAAACAAAACAGAGCTTTGATCTTTCACACTGACGGCCAGATTGCCTCACGCAGTCGCTCTTTTTTCGACGGGATGCTCTGTGTCTCTAATTAACTTCGGGCATGTACTGTTAGAGCAGCCGTAGGGAATTCCGCTCTGAAAACTGAACATGGAAGGGTTTCCTAAAAGCCTGCATAATTAATTTCTCTCTAAATGGATTAGGAGCGAAGCGCTGCGGATATGGAAATCCATTTAGTAGTGGCTTTCTCCCAAAAAAAATGACATGTAATTGAATAATGGCAGTAATGATCTCATTCCTCACAAAGAGTCTAGCATAGCTGTGCCTCATAATATATTAGATCAAGATATGAGGGACTTTGAAGATTGAGGGTCAACAAGACAAGGACGTGCAAGTTACAATATCTTGTACCGCTGTAGCGCAAGAGACAATAACTGTTCGCCTCATAAGTACCTCTTTCTCTTGTTGACACTCTCAGCCCTCTTTCCCCATGAGTGGGAACAGTATAAGCCTTTTTCCCAGAATGCACCAGTGCAGTTTGGAGGAAGCGAATGGCAGCTGTCGTCATGGAATTGCCCTATGGGAACTGACCTCAGTCAATTCAAACAATAATACCACAGACTCATTGAGAGAGAGAGCGTATTGTCTGTAGGGGGGCATTGCTAATGTTTCAAGACATGGGAATTGATGAGATGGGCATCAGAAATGTGGGGTTAGATAGGGTCATTTGTCACCCTTGTAAAAGCTTATTTAAAGTTATTGTAGTTTGTTTTCTGGAACTGCATTCCATGTCATCCTTAATCAGTTTTGTTCAGTTTGTTTTCAGTGGAGCAGTTCTTTCCTTACGTTTTGCAATCATACCGTTTTAAAACCGCGTAAGTGGTTACAGACGGAGATCCTGAGCATAACATGTGCGAACACCAAAACAACACAGCCTGATATTGCCAAAGACCTTGCTTATTTGAAGTGGTCTGCATTTAATTAGTGCTGGACGTGGGCAGGTGTTTATACAGTTCTGTATACATTTTGCAGAATGTTAGTCATTAACTGGCCATATAAATCCCTTTAAATCACAACATACAATGACCAAGACAATGCAACAGTAAATAACTATTGGTGCTTGCATTACTATTGCAATTCATCATACTTAAGAAACAGAAAAAAAAAAAAAACAAGCGACAAACTGGAAGCCATTCATTCATTTCCAATGGAGAGCTGTACATGGGATGTATGGCATTCAGACCATATGTATATGCAAAATTTTCAGATCCGATTTGAGCATTTTGACTTTTGCGACTAGACTGTAACGCGACTGCCCGACCATATGCGTATGTATTATAATAGAAATCATGAGCATGAGGTGGAAATTAACAAAACATTTGCAATAAAACAAAACTTCAAGCATGATTTCTGCAAAATGGGCAGTTATTTGTTTTGTATGGATAAATTCGTTTTTAATTAGCAAAGTGTAACAGCTGCTTCACGATGTTAATTAAAAGCATTCATATTCAGTTATGAATTTGTGACTCATATAAGGCGAGACATTTTAACCTTTTTATATATTATATGAAAATACATCATATATTGTTTATCACTGATATTATTTATGTGCCTATGGACCACAATTTCCATTGATGTACGGTTTGTTAGGATAGGACAATATTTGGAAATCTGAAATCTAAAGGGTTCAAAAAAATCTGAATATTGAGAAAATCTTTCTCGTTGTCCAAATGAAGGCCTTAGTGATGCATATTACTAATCAAAAATTAAGTTTTGATATATTAACAGTATGGAAATACTTAATATCCTAATTATTTTGGTTGTAAAAAATAAAAACAATATTTTTCACCCATACAGTGTGTTGTCGTTGGCTATTGCTACAAATATACTTGTGCGACTTATGAGGTCCAAGGTCACATATAGCAATATATTTACTAATATATACTGTTAAGTCACACTTACTGTAATTCCTGAAACACAGCCTGCTGTCATCATTTGGATTTTACAGTGAAGTAAAACATTCACATGTGTGATTTTCGCCTAATGGGGCACAATTATTTGCCTCATTGTGTGACCTCCAGGGAAAACGCTCCAGCAGTGGCACTCTGGAGAATAATTGGGGGAACGGTTTCTGCCTGTGTAAATCCCACTTAAGCCCTGTTTGGTTGCAGCTATTGCCCTTTGTCCTTGTCTTGCTAAATCGCCATTAAATTTCTCCCCAAACCCTCTGAAATGAATGCTGCCGGTGTTGAGTGGTGCCCCGTTTCATCCTGTAATCAGAGAGAGGGGAAATACGAGACACACAGAGGCAAAGACCCCAGTAGCCTGCCCTTAATGTGCATTGTTGATCCCCTCCTGTGGTTTAACAGACTGGATTTGGTTGTAATAAGCCCCTCCTGGTTGAGAGCTGGTGCCCTATTATTACCGCATTGTCTCCTCCAGGGTTCAGGAAGCGAGGGCTCAGACCCTCTGCAGCAGCTCCCAGAGACACGGACGCTTTTAGAGTCTTACCTCAGCTCAAAGTCACCCATGGGAGCACAATCAGTGTGATGATTACATGCTCTCTAAGTAAGACCTACCAGAAGTGGATGTCTTACAAAGGTTTCTGTAAATCAAGTAAATCAATAGCAAAGCTCGTATGCTATGATAGCTTTAACATTTATGTCCCATGACCTTGTATTTTATATGATATTGGTGTACATTAAGTCTGTAATGAATTTAACAATCTGTGGCTTTGACAAGAGTATTTGTAATTTATAGTGTAGAACTTTTTGGGGCAAGTAAAAAGTTATTTTATTTTATTTATTTTTTATTTATTTTTTATTCTCTGCATAATAAACTGAAATAGGAGAAAGTAATTAATACAGAAAAATGCCAGTTCACATTTAAACATAATATTTTTTTTAACAGATTTCCTGAATAGTACTGCTTTTATTTATTTATTTATTTATTCATTCATTTATTTATTTATTATTTTATTATTTTATGCATAATAAACTGAGATAGGAAGAAGTATTTGACACAGAAAAATGCCAGTTCAAGTTGAAACTTTTTTTTTTTTTTTCAAAACAGATTTCCTGAATATTCCTATTTTATTTATCTATTTATTTATTTATTTATTTATTACTGAAAAAAGAGGGCACATGTATGACATAAACCTAAATTGATTTTTTTTTTTTTTTTGGGCTCTCATTTTGTGTTTGTTGGAGTAATTCAACCATTAAGCTAGTGACAGATGAGGAGAACATTTTGTCATCTGCCATGTAGTGATGAAGTTTGTATTTACAGCCTGTTGACATTGATTCGACATGCGTCTTAGACCAGAGGAGCTGCTATCTTGGAATGATGTCATGATTATGGCATGCGTGTACTGCTTCGTTCTGCCAGCCTATGGAGAGACGAGATAAACAGTGTATCCACTCATTTCATTTTACACACTTGTCTGAATCACCACCAAATTCTCAAGAGGCTCGTCTGAAGTCATAAAAAAGCCGCACTAAAGTATTCTAAAGGGAATTTCAGCCACAATGCCCTTAAACCTCTTAACAAACACCCCCTACTGGTAGGAAAGACACTGCTTCTTATTGATGCCAATGTCATAGAAACAGAGAAACAGCCTGCAGGAGCTGCCATGATAATGATGCAGTGCAGTGTCTCTGATTAAGAGATGAACATCTGTCTCTGAGCTATAAGTGACCACACAAATGCTCATTCACATTTATTCAGACACTTTTTGTGGCTGTAACAAGTTTTAGCTTTCTCACTGGCAGCCAGTAGAAAACATATGACATTATTATCTAATACACTGTCAAGCAGTGTTTCTCAACTGACTCAAAAGTGAATCTTAATATATATAAAATAAATCTTAAAATAAAATAAAATAAAAATAATAAAAATAAATAGAATTGTATAAAAATAAACATTGCAACAAATGATAATTATGAATTTATGATGGCAAAACAAATATTCTCATACTTAAAAATTATCATTATAACTATGCAAACTATGCAACTATTAAAATTATCTCTACCACTAAAAAATACAACCAGACCCAGAATACATTGAATATGGGTTCATATCTTAAGATTAAAATATTTACATTTTGGATTTTAAACAATTTTTATTCATTTTTGCACTATAATATTATACAAAGCTACAATGTTAAATCTGTATTTTGAAGAAAAACCAACTGAAAAGCACGATCGCATGTCTGACTTTTGCACATTTATCATATTTCCAGCAGTAAATCTTTTTGGCTCGGTTTTGCTGACATTCTTCCCTTTCCCCTCTCTCTTTTCCGTATCTGCTCATAGATGCAAACGAGAGGTCGGCCAAGAGATTTTCACCCAATGGAGTCTTCAATTACACCTCTCTGCTCCTCAGTAAAGAGGATAACATGCTGTACGTTGGAGCTCGAGAGACTCTTTTCGCACTCAATATCACTGATATCAGCAGAACGCAGCTGCAGCGTAATGTGAGTATGTCTGTGTTTTATTATGGAGGATGTATAAGCATGTGCATTAGTCTGGAATATGGGCATAAGTAAACGAAAGTGGAATATTATTAATGTTGGTTATAGACAACACTTAAGCACACCCATAAGTTTGTACAAATATTAGAGTGAATACAGGTAAAGTGGGTCAGTTCTTTTCTGACAATTTGTCATTGGTTTCATTCAATCAGATTGATATGGAGCTTTAGTTCAATAACTCACCAATGCAGCTCACTTGAACAGTTCACTGAAGGATTAACAATAGGTTAAATTTCATTTGTTCTTCACACAAAACTATCGTATGATTCCAGAATACTTGAAATATAGTACTTTAGTACTCTGTGGGTGAACGGTTTCTTTAAGTTAAGTCATAAATAGACTTTCAGCGTTCACATTTTCTGCATTGCTTGATTCATTCAAAACATTAAAGAAAAAGCGAGACTGCAATATGCTACAGCCAACTCACTGTGATTCACTGAAGCAGGCCTACTCATGTCCATGGTAATGCATCATGTTTCTGTAAATGCACACTTTAATGTAACCGCAGCTTGCGATTTTCACTTTTTCAGTTAACATGGAGCACGCCACAGAAAAAGAGAGAGGAGTGCAGTTTCAAAGGGAAAGATTTACAGGTGAGTGAATGAGATATTCATCAAACCAAGTGGAGAGATGTCTGTACATTTCAGCATGAAGTGCCATGTCGATTCATACAACTCAAGTTAGAAGTCGGTCTCTAAAATAGATATTTGTGAAATGACTGTGCTAAATGTGAATCGGAGAAACTGCCTGCCGCGCTACTTTCAATTGGTAGGACCTGTTATTGCCTTGACACGTCCACACTGTAATTTCCCTCAAAGTTTGACACTGCACAAGGGCTGTTATTAGATTAATAATCTGCATGCCTAATTTGCTGCCAGATTGATTTGTCTTGGGAGCCAGGTTTGGATGGATGTTTGGACCCTGATGAAGACGCAGTAATAACTGTTGTTTCTTGAGGCCGATAACACACAGCTGCCAGAAACCTCTCCCAGACTATTACAGAGGATTTAGATCAAACCTAGTGATGTGAAAACAAGTTCTGAGGCCCAGCCAGACAACACTTGTGCACACAACCTAGTGCTTGCTTTGAGCATTTGCCTTCATGTAAAGTTCAACTGTTTGTGCGGATTAGTTTTGAATCTTGGAAAAATTATTTGTATAATTATCACACATTCACATTCAAAAATCTGTCATCGTTTACTCATTACAGTTCATTTACATGTTTTGTTCCAAACCTGTTTTGGCTGTGTTTCTTCTTTGAATACAAAAGAAGATATTTTGAAGAGCATTGGGAGACAAACAAGACTGGAACCCATTGGGTTCTATTGTATGTATGGAAAAAAAAATACAGAGACATTTCTAAAAATATCTTCTTTTATTTACCACTATAAAGAAGAAAGGTCACATAGGTTTGGAACAATATGAAGGTGAGTAAATGATTTGGATTTTTCATTTTTGGATGAAAATATTAAAAAAAAAAAAAAAAAAAATCTGAAATTGCTCATACATGTCTAAATTTGATAATTTTGATTAAATCACACTTTATCTGCATATCATTTGATTCCATCAGAAAATTATGTCATCATCTTTCCTCCCTTGAGTTGCTCCAAAAGTTTCAAAATGTATATTAAAAAATAAATTGTATTAGCAATTAGTGTACTTAAATTCTGTTTTTAAAGTTATAATTTAATTCTATTAAGGATCATAGTTTTTAACAGTAAGAAATAAAAGCAAATCTGCACATAATTGTGTGTGTGTGTGTGTGTGCATTTGTGAATTTTGTGCGCATTTGTGTATCCTGTGTGCGTATTTATGAATTGTGTGTGCATGTATGAATCCTATGTGTGCAAATGTGAATGTAGTGTGTGCATTTATCATTATTGAGACTTTTTTGGCTCCATACTAATTTGGGCATATATATATATATATATATATATATATATATATATATATATATATATATATATATATATATATATATATATATATATATATATATATATATATATATATATATATATAGTTCCTTAATCTGAGTGCTTCAAGACTTGGCTACTAAGATATTAACTATAAATTAAGTTAATTGGTTAAAAAAATATATATATATATAGATTTTTATTATTATTATTATTATTATTTGTCCAATAAAAATCAACAAATCCAATGCAGATTAAACATACACAGAAATGGAGGTTTGGACCTATTCAACATTCTTAATGTGTCAAACACACACACACACACACACACACACAAAAGCCATTGAATACTGCGGCCCAAATAGTGCATTGAAATGCATGATATTTTGATATTTTTATACCATTAAATGGCAGCAGATGGCACCAAAGTCACCAGTTTTTTAGATTTTGGCTGTCTGAACTAACTGCAATTATATATATATATATATATATATATATATATATATATATATATATATTTTTTTTTTTTTTTTACTAAAGTATAATAGATATTAAAGATAACATAAAAATAATCATATTTATGTTAAATTGTATCTTTAGAGGTTAATAGGTAAAAAAAAAAAAAAAAAAAAAAATCACAAAAAACTGCATAAATTGTTTTGCATAAATACATTTTTATTTTATCGAAAATTGGGATCACAGCTGAGACCTTCATAGCCAAATTTACAGACAAATGACAAATTAAGCGCTTCTATACGAAGGATGCTTGAGGGTTAATTATAATTTTTAAATCAGTAAGTCTTCAGTCAGTAAACATGTTAATAGATTATAACTATACTAAGTATGAAATAAATGTATTTTAAATATATATTTTTTTACTAGAGTAGTCACAAACAGTTCAAATGAGTCTTTATACATTCATGAAAATACATAACTGCCTTTTCATTTTAGGAATAGGGTCCATTTCAAGAGGATCATCATATTTTGGGCTTCTTGTCATCAAAAATGTTAACTAATGGTTCATCAAGGCCCTGCACTGTCACATCCATGTCTTAAGTCTTAAATGTCTCTCCCTCTCTTATGCATTTCCTCTTGTCCACTTTCTGATTCCAGATTGACTGCTTCAACTACATCAAGATTTTACTGCGCGTGAACAGCACTCACCTGTATGTGTGTGGAACATATGCTTTCAGCCCTATCTGCGCATACATCGTAAGTACCGTTTCATTTTGCTCTATTGTCCTGCAGGATTTCACCACCTCCCTCCATGCTTTTAACAGGCTGCAGGGGAGGAATTCATTATCCATGTAATTTACTCAGTCAATCAAAATGTCCACAGAAATACACTCTTCAGCTCTCCCTAAGGGTAGATGCTGCTCAGATGAGAAATTATTATGGCCCTGCACTTTACTTAGACCTTTCACTCTGGAGAGTATGCCTGGATCGGTCTATGCATTCGAGGGGTGGACACTGACCACTAAAACTGAAGCTTTAGGATAGTGTACTTCGCCTACACAAACTGATTCTATCACAGCTGTCCCCTGAAATGGATTGCAGATGCATATTTTACCTTTATGCCCCTATTTAGACACAAACAAAATGTAACCAGAGCGCGTACAGCTGCAAATCCTTCCAAACATCCTTTTTATCATTATCTCTGGCCCACACAGAGTCGATAGTACACACATCATCCCTTCACTTTGAGTGCGTTCATCCTGTTCTCACTATCTCTTCAGACTTATCGCAATAACATGATGTTCTGTTCAGCAAAGTAAGGTCCTTGTTTAGATCTACACAGGCACTGAGGAGACAGGGCAGTCGATACAAGAGACAGTGCTTGCTGTCTTTAAGAATGTCGCTGTGTCTTTTTCTTCCAGAACACATCTGATTTTTCCCTGGTGCGCAATGAAATGGGAGAAATAATCACTGAAGATGGTCGTAGCCGGTGCCCTTTCAACCCTGAATACAAGTCCACGGCCATCATCGCGGGTACATACCACTAAATTGGTGTTATGTATTGTATGTGTGCAACACTCTTCTCCAACTTGCTTTATTAATATATTTTCGTTTGAAATTATGGTTTTGCAGATGGAGAACTGTATGCCGGCACAGTCAGTAACTTCCAAGGGAATGAACCCATCATTTACAAAAGCCTTGGACAGGGCACAGCCTTAAAGACTGAAAACTCACTGAACTGGCTTCAAGGTAAAGGCAGATCCACTACCATCCTGCTCTTAATAGGACTGATTCATTCACAACAGCAGCACTTTTGTGCACTGTATTTAAGTGCAAAAACTTGCACGTTAATCTTAATCACCTGACACAATTCAGTTTAACCAGGTGCTAACTGGTGCTAAGTTATTTTTGCCAGGTACAATTAAAATTGTTGGGGGGGGTTAGGAAACTTTGTTCTTTTGTCATTTTTATTTTGTTAGTTTTATATTTCATTACAGCTTTAATTAATTATTTATTTGTGTTGTAATAATTTTACTTCAACTTACCATAGCTACACTTCTAATTTTAATTTTTGTAGTGGAATATTTGTATTTTATTTTATTCATTACGTTTTATTTCAACTATCAAAACTGATTTAAAGAGGATTAAAAGATTAGAAGATTAAAAGAAAGAAAGTCATACAGGTTTGTAACGAGTACGACATGACAGGAAATAAATGGCCACAATTAAAATTTCTGGTGAACTATCCCTTTAAGTAATTCAGGCACCACATTAGCACAAACAGCATGGAAGTAAATGGTTCTATAAGCAGACACAATTCCCCCCATTCTGTTCTCTTTGGGGACTCAACTCCCCTGAACTTACCACTGAGAGGCAATTTTGGCACAGCAGATAATTATTCATGTAAAGCAAAACTACAGAGAACAAAACAAATCAATTTAGCATCAGTTTACACAGTTGAACCCTTCTCTCTTTACTAAAGAGCACTGAGTAATAGCTTAATATGTTGCCATAAGTGGCAAAGTTGATGAAAGACACATGTGCAAAATCAATACTAAGCACTTTGATAGTGTAACAAAAGATTTATGTCAGTGATTACAACTAAAGATTGTCATGTAAAGGGGGTTTCAGGTGGACCAGTGGCTATATTTGAAACAAAGCCCACTACCTACAAACACTGCTGTCTCTCTGTATGTTGCATGACGTGGATTGACAGTTGTTTTTATTTCTCCTACAGACCCCGCTTTTGTAGGCTCAGCCTACATTCAGGAAAGTTTGCCCAAAGGCAATGCAGTCGGCGATGATGATAAGATTTACTTCTTCTTCAGTGAAGCGGGAAAGGAGTTCGATTTCTTTGACAACACCATTGTGTCACGCATTGCTCGCGTGTGTAAGGTGAGGGACAGTTTTGCATAAACACAGTGTCAAAGGCGGTTGGATTAGGGCTATTCCCCCTACAACAATAATTCAACTACATACATGTACAAACACAACATTTATACAAATGCAGTGGAAAGGAATACATGCCAGTATGTTTGTGCATGATAATATCGTTGCACAGATGTGGAACATATTGTGTGTGTGTGCTTGCATTGACTACACAATGGTTTTTATCTGTCACACTGAGGTGAGAGAGGTGTGCTACCTTTCAAAGAGATTAAAAGGTTTGTGTTTCAAAGATGCATTCCTCAAGACAGAGCGCCTCAAATTCTTATCACTGCTTGGCAAATATTCGTGTTCATCCGCCAAGTTGAGGGCAGCTGAAAATGTACATTACATACAAAGCACAAAACAGTTAGTCAAAAAGCAGAGGGAATTTTCAGTGTTAGTATTGATCTAGATAAAGCAGATCAGCTTTTCTGTGTTTGATTGTTTAGACAGACTGATTTGTGATAGAATCGTCTTTATGTAGTCATTAAATCATTCCCTCAAATTATCTGTTAATACTGATTCATTCAGGAACAAGCCAAGTGAATTTATTTTTTAGTGAGTCATTAAATTGTTGACTTAACCTGTTTGTTCAAATCACTGATTCATGCAGTGACTCTCTTAGGAAGCGAGTCATTGAATCGTTGACTCAGCTGATTTGTTTAAACTGACTCGTTCTGGAACAAAACAAGCCTCTCGTTTTATAAGTTAAGTACTTGAATCATTGCCTTAACCAAGTTGTTGAAACAACTGATTTATTCAGGCATAAAATAAGTTACAGTTAGTTGTAAGTTACCACACTGCTTTGAGACTCCTGACAATTAATTTAGCAACCTGAATACAAGTCCATGGCCGTCCATTGCTGCAATGAGCCACAAAAATTGGTGTAATGAATTGTATGTATGCAACACTCTTTTCCGACTTGCTTTGTTAATATCTGTTTGTATGAAATTATGGTTTTGCAGATGGAGAACTGTACGCCTGCAAAGTCAGTAACTTCCAAGGGAATGAACGCATCATTTACAAAAGCTTTTGCCAGGGCACAGCCTTAAAGACTGAAAACTCACTGAACTGAATTGTTGACTCAAGCAGTTTGTTCAAACCACTGATTCATTCAGCGACTCTCTTTATTAGTGAGTCTTTGAATCATTGATTCCACTGATTTGTTTAAACTGAGTCATTCAGTAACAAAACAAGCATCTCTCTTTATGATTACTTAATTGAATCATTGCCTCAACCAATTTGTAGAAACAACTGATTTATCCAGGGATGAAAAAAAGTACTAGTGAGTGAGTCATTGAATCATTCACTCAAACAATTAGTTTTGACCATGCTGCTTTAAGACACCTGAGAGTTAATTCAGCTGTGGACTTGTTTGAAACTACTTTGAAATTATAAAGTAACAGTCAGATGTATGTTTCTACATACGGTATTAACTACTGGTTCATTTAAAAGTACAAAAACAGTTTCATATAATTGTACTGTTGGTCTGAATATCAGTATTGCTGTGCTAATAATCCTAATAGAAGCTATCTTGCTAATGTGATATTTCTTAAACTATTTATATGTTGCTTGCAAAATCATCTATTCAGTCAAAATATGCAAATAATTTAACTGGCTGTCAGTGAAGAAAAATGACTTTGAGGCAAAGGAGTGTAGATATGGCATCTACAAGCAGGGGCTAACAGTGCTGTGCTAACTTTGACCCCTTGGTATTTTCAAACAGCGATGACAGTGATGAATAGAAACATTCAGCGATTGCCATGTAGCTCATTCAAATAGGCTTTTTAAACCAGCTTCACTAAGGATAATTAACTAATGGTTTCCGTTTTCACAGTAGCTAATTTACCATGTGGCACTCGATAGAAGGTTAAAGCTGTCCTGTCTCCCTGCCTTGTAATATGGATTATTACACAGCCTGCATGAAATGCCTCCTGACAGTTAAATGGTTGCCATGCCAGGGGGAATGTGGCCTGCTTATTTGCATCCAGTACCTTAAACATTATCCCAGGTTCCCTTTTTAGCATGCCCCATATCCCTTCTGCCAGATCCACTGGAGCTCAGCCATGAGGAAGGGAATGAAACGATTATGTTTATAGGCTGCATTTTCTTTGTACTGTACCTTATCTTCTCTATATAGTAAACAAATGTAATGACTCCTGCAAAGCACATTAGTAGACTTAATTGTCCTGCATTCTTTGATGTGATACACAACAAAGCCACGCTTACGGGCCAGTGCACAAGTCCTTTCCTATCACATCTTTGACTTTTCTGAAACGTAATTTCCTTTGCTTATGCTCTTCCTCTCAAAGCAGTGCGTTTGTGCACAGGGAGTGATCTGAATATTAAGACAGTCTCTACGTTGCCAGTTGGGTTAAAGAACTGACCCTGTCTGTTCTGAGCGGGGCATGAACGGAGTGAAACATCTGCAAGATTCATTTGCCTTCTCGTCTTGCTTTTGAAGTCTGAGAATGATTTCAATTCCGCTTGCGCTCTCTATATTTCGGTTTCTTTTCTTTTTGACTCCTAATTTGCCTCCAATCAAGTGTCCCTATAATATGGATATTGGTGCACTTTTGCACAGATGACGAAGTCAAATTCCAGTGGAAACTGTGATGCATGTAAGACTATCCATTTACGCACTGCAACAGTTCCTTATTGTTTTAAGATTCTTTCTGAACAGTGCCTGGGGTTTGCGTTTGAAAGCGTACCATATCATTTACACTCAGAATGACAATGAGACAATGAGCAGAAGCTGTAATTCTTTCAATTCAATTTTAAAATGAATGGCACATGTGGAATACATGGCAACTCAGTTGCTTCTGAGCAAAGCTTTTAAAGGTGCATATATTACCATGCTTTAGTGTGGGTTCTAATATAGTTTTCTTTATAGTTTTCATTCTTGGTATGAACGGCTCTCAACACAGCCCTCAGCTGTTCACAGTCCTAAATTCTGCTGTTCAGTGATTGGTGGGAGTTTCCCTTTAAAAGATTTCATTGGAATGCGTTGTTGCCTTCCTGCTGGTAGGGGAAGGCGTTGTCCTGCGTGCTGGATTACAATAATATTATAATTAGTGGAAAACTCATTTTCTTTGGAGAGCAGCTGAGATGAATAAATATGGTGCAATTGGGACCTCTGCGTTATGTACCTTTGGCTGTCATTTAGGCTATACTTCACATTTGTCTGTTTCTCTGCCCTGTTCTCTGCCCAAACGTCACTTCTCTTCTTGTCTTTGATTGTATCTCTCGGTCCATTTATTTGTTCAGCTGTTCAGCATGAAGTTCTGCTTGAACGAGGGTTGACACTAATATAAAGCAGCTCTGAAAAACAAAAATATTTAGTCGATTCATGTTGTGGCTTTGTAGTTTTTTATCTGTGTCATAAGGTTTATTATCCAACCTCCCTTCATTTTTGTAATTTCCACCATACCTTTTCCTTAAAATGAAAGCATGATCAGGCAGAAGTTCAAGTCCAGTCAGTATTAGATTAAGCAATTGTATTTGGTAATCCAAGAATAGTTGCATCATTTCCTTATTTTCTTTCGTTGTTGTCATTTCATTAATGAAAATAAACTAAGGTACTGTACAGCTGGTGAAAGATTTGTGGTCAGCTACATGCATATCCTGTAAGTTATTGTGCTAAAAATGTATTAGTTCTGCCTTTTTATATAATATACACAGAACATTACTGTCTGTTATATATATTAAAGCTGCAGTCGGTGACTTTTGACGCTCTAGCGGTTATTAAACAGTACTGCTTGCGTCTTGCGGAAGAACATTGTAGCCGGATCTACTTCTTTCTGTTTATGTCTATGAAGAATCACAAAGGTACTGGGTTACTCCGCCGCAGAGTAAAATAGTCTGAATATAAACACTTATTATAGGTGTACCCTAGTGATTCAGGACAAGCTAAAAACACGGTTTGGGAAATGGATTCATGGTGTACTCGCTTATTATATACATTTTGTAAATTTTGAACACATAAAAAAGTTACGGACCGCAGCTCTGATTGGTTGTTTCTTACCGGGAGCGGATGAATTTCTGCAAATGGCAATAGGACCACTGGGAGGAGCCAGAGGAGCTTGATTTTTTTCACAGATTATCTGTCTCATATTCTACTGTCAGGACATAATGACAGGTTTAACAAATATGTAAAAAATACATTTTTACAAAAGTTACCTACTGCAGCTTTAAAATCCAAAACAGATACATAACATTGCCCACTAATGAGTAATTCTCATAACAGGCTGTTTTTCTTCTGATAGACATTAAAGCTCTTGAATTATACTGCCTGTTTTGTTTTAAGGGACTTAGAAGTACCAAAGTCAAAGCCTTTACAACCCTCAGGGCCCCAGTCACAAAAACGCATGTTGTATTGAGCCTTAATGCACAACATGTGATAGAAGCTGCAGTCCTCGTCCAGCTCTAAGTCTTTATGTAATAGAATATGTTACAGATTTTATTGAATGCTGCCATTATGATCAGCATTTCCATTGGCTGCATCAGTTCGTTGGCATGGACAGCAGCTACTAAGTTCCCTCTTGTGGTCAGAAGGGCTCATGACGAGTATTTGCACATTTCCTTGCTTTACATTCACATTCATGGCAAACTCTGTAGGAAGCAATTTCAAAGTATAAATTTTTCCGGTGTTTGTGTGTTTTTTGTAGGAATTAAACCCATGACTTTGCTTTGCTAAAGTTTTATACTGCCATTTAAGCTTCAGGAACTGAAAATATAAAAATAAAACCTAATTTAATAATATATATATATATATATATATATATATATATATATATATATATATATATATATATATATACATACATACATACACACACACACACACACACACACACACACTTACACACTACTACTAATACTATAACTACTTTATAGTATTATACTTATACTTTAACAGTTTATACAGTAAATTATAAATAAATAACCCTGATCTGTATGTATTGTAACAGGGTGACAAAGGTGGAGAGAGGGTTCTTCAGAAGAAATGGACAACTTTTCTGAAAGCGCAGCTCCTTTGTTCACTACCTGACGATGGGTTCCCTTTCAACATCATCCAGGATATGTTTGTACTGACCCCCAGCAAAGAGGCCTGGAAGAGCACTGTGTTTTATGGAGTCTTCACCTCACAATGGTAACGTATATCACCTGAAAAGCCATTTAGTATACAGATAACATAGTTGTAGCTATGTTTGTGTTCTTTTGTAAACCTTTTAGAAATTCAGCTTTCATTCCTGTTATTGAACCCTGCCTGGCACTCAACCAGACTGCTCTTGCGGTGCTTAGCGTAGGAGTTGTGGGTATTGATTGAGTGCATTAACATAGGGGCAAAAGATACAGGACAGGCAGGAGATGTCAGCGAGACTGCAGATGCTCAGAATAGCCTCCCTCTTGTGTCCTCCTACACACCTGTTATGTCTGAGGTTTCGCATTTTGTGTGCAGTCAGATTTTTGAGCTGCTGTTACACTTAAAGATGTGTATCGGTGGGGTTGTTATTTTATGGAAGGTCTGTGTGTTTGGTATGGTTTGGTTTGCTCATATGCAGATCAATTGTAATGATTGTTGTGTTTTTGTGCGCAGGTACAAAGGTGCGTCAGGCAGCTCAGCTGTATGTGCGTTCACTATGGACCAGGTCGAAGAGGCGTTTAATGGACGTTACCGGGAAGTTAATCGCGAGACGCAGCAGTGGTACACCTACAACCACCCAGTACCAGAACCCAGACCTGGAGCGGTAAGTTTTGTATTCTCTTCAAAAACTACTGGATGGAGTGCAACAGAAAAAGTGTAATGTTTAAAGGCTAGTTCACTCAAAAAAAAAAAAAAAAAAGATTTTTTTTTTTTTATTTCTGTTATTATTTACTTACCCTCAAGTCATTTCAAGTCTGCATGACTCTCTTTAATCATTTGAACACAAAGGAGATATTTTGAAGAATGTTGGTAACTAAAGAGTTTCCATTCCCACTGAATTCCAATGCATGGACAAAAAATACATTGGAAGTCAATGGGAACTGAAAGACCCCCGAACTCAGGTTTGAAACAAATGAGAATGAGTAAATGATTACAGAAATTTTTGGGTGAGCATTTTAAGGCAAGGAACACAAAGCACCACTAGAAGCAACACAGTGGCCAGACACAGGGTTGTGCAAAATTAGACTCGAATTTGAATCAGACTGGTGCAAAGGCTGCATTTTTTATGTAATTGGAATTGATAGGATGGTTGTCATTTGGTAACTGCGTCGATCTAATGTGAGTGACAGGTCGCTAGAATGGAGGAATTATTGCTCCCTCTTCACAAAAGTGACAATGACATCAGATAGGAGATTTCATTGTGAACATAAAAAAAAAATAATGATGTGCACAGGAAATTGATTTCTAATAAACACTGCATAAAAAAAAACAACAAAAAAAAACAAAACAAGAATTGTCCATTTTGATTTCACAGTGACTTAGAACATCTTATGCAAGTTCTAGCCTCCAAGTTTAATTCTCAGACAGCATGCATCTAGACAAAAACTTGTTCGACCGTGAGTTCATGTCATCTGAATAAAAGATCTTTTTAATCAAACTATCAATCTGACTTGACATTGGTGTTTGTTTTGAAAGTTACATTGATTTTGGCTGCCGCTCTTCAAAAATCACTGATTGCAGTGAAAAAAAAAAAAGCGATAGAGATATTGTGCATTGTTTCTGAGGCGTCTTTTTCCATTTTCCTGCAGTGCATCACCAACGCAGCCCGCACCCAAGGGATCTCCTCGTCCCTGCACATGCCTGATAAAGTGCTGAACTTTGTGAAGGACCACTTCCTCATGGATAGCGTGATCCGCAGCCAGCCTCTGCTTCTCAAACGAAACGTGCGCTACACACAGCTCGCTGTGCACCGAGTACAGGCTCTCCACAACACATATGACGTGCTCTTCATCGGCACAGGTGAGGACTTAGGCCACCGCATATAAAGCTCAGCAATCTCAGTAAAACTAGAGTAGGCTTGACCTACTACAGTCTCAGTGAAACTGTGCCAGATCAAGATCAAATTTTGTTTTTTGTTTTTTTAGCAGCTTACCTCGGAGCAAATCTGATTTTATTCTAATATTCCTGCATTAAAGGCTCTCTCATTCTTGCTCCAGTCCCCATGAGGATTGAATCAAGGGATTTTAGACTTGAGAATCAAGACTTAATATCAAGCAAGCTTTTACTTAAGACATTCACACAGGTGTGTGACTACAGGTTGTGTTATTAAAGGGGTAGTACAACCAAAAATGAAAAAGCTGTCATCATTTAGTCTTCCTTCAAGTTGTTCAAACCAGTATGATTTATTAAAAAAAAAACAATTCTGCAGAACATAAAAGAAGATCTTTTGAAGAATGTGGGTAACCAAACAGTTTCTGGTCCCATAACTTCTATAGCATTTTGTTTTTTCATACTATGGAAGTAAATAGGAACCAGTGACTGTTTGTTTACCAACATTTTTCAAAATATCTTGTTCTTTTTTCCACAGAAGAAAGAATCTCATACAGTTTTGGAACAATTTGAGGGCGAGTAAATGATAGCAATTTAAATTTGGGGTGTACTATCCTTTAAAACAAGCTGTGTTTCAACACAGCAAAGTGGATCCATGAAAATATGGACTGATTTCAACTTTGAGGAAAAAATATTAAGGCCTAAATTTAAGATTTATGTATGAAATTTTCATCCATTTGGTTTACAAAGTTTTAACAAAGAACTTAATGTGATGCATATTTATCAGTCAATGCATAAATTAAGCTGGTAAGACCTCCGTAATAGTACTAATAAACCAAATGGGTTTTAACTTAACAATAACCATATTATTTATCATCTATAATCCAATTTCTTTCAATCTCATACATTTTCTAATTGAATAATGCTTGTTCCACAGCTAGGCATATTTTAATCATGTTCATTGGTTTTAAATGAAAACACAAACAAATATTATTTTCACAATTATAGGTTTCATTTTGAATTTATTATTATAATTTTTTTTTTTTAAAAAGCAAATAGTTAATAATAAACTATGTCATGATTGTCTGTGTTTATTTTTGACAATTATGCATGACATAAAGTTAATTAGTTTATATTAAAATTGTGTAATCCAATTAGATGGAAATTGTATATGCAATTCAAGCACACAAATCTCAAATTTAGGCCTATTTAATTTTGGGTTGGGTTGTGGTGGAAAGAAATCTGTGAACTAACTAATTTATCCCTTGTTGTGCTAATCCATTTCTAAGAGTTTTGACTAGCTACCAATTTTAGGCTTGGCTTCCATTAGTTAGGATGATTTTCCCAGCAATGCTGTATGGCAACTAGCCACTTTCCCCTTGTCACAACTTGCAGTATACTTAATGTTATGATACCTGTTAACAAAATGACCAAGGCCCTTGAGTACATCATCTCACATCACTTGTGTTATTTTTCAGATGACGGCAGGATCCACAAAGCCATCAACGTCAGGAACAAGATGTATATCATTGAAGAGCTGGTGATTTTTCCCGAGCCTCAGTCCGTACAACACATCGAACTGGATGATGAGAAGGTACTTCATTTCACTCTTAAACTCCTCATTGCATTTGTTATGCACACTAGAGAACGTAATGCATTAGTGAAATAACAGCGTGGCATGCAAAGGGACCCTTCAGCCGTTGAGATAGTTAGGCCTGGAAGGGAGATAATTGCATCCCTGTTTCCTCTCTGAGGAACTGTGAACAGATGGTAAACAAACAGCGTCCGCTCTTTCTGTGCACTACTCAGTCTATACTTTATCTGTATGTGTTACACCATAAGAACTATTTTAAAAAAGCTTATTACCACTGTCAGTGTAATTATCATGGATTAACATTTACTGTATGCATAACAAGCATCTTTCTACACTGGATCTATCATAGTTCTGTAGAGCGGACGTCCTGAGAAGGTGTCTTATTTCTGTCGTTTGCATTTCCAATAGGGGCTGTTGTTTGTGTCCAGCTATTCTGGGCTGGTTGAAATCCCTCTTGCCAACTGCTCCAACTACCAGAGCTGTGGAGAGTGTGTGCTGTCTAGAGATCCTTACTGTGCCTGGACAGGGAAGAAGTGTTCAAACATCAAATATGCGCTAACTAAGAGGTTAGTACATTTCCATTACTTGCTCTATCATCCAGTTATTGGACTTCAGTTATTAGTAACAAGTATAAACCTGAATTTAATTACAATTTTAAACTATTAGCATACAGATTTGTTTCACAAAACACAAATTAATGCATTCTAAAACTATGGTATACTGTGGTTAAAAAAAAAAAAAGGCAAATAATAATAAAAAAAAGAAAAACATATGTTTTCCTTGTACCATGAATGTATATGTTTGTGTGTGTGTGTGTGTGTGTATAAATATTATCACATATTTATATCACATATATATATATATAGCAAGGATTCCACATTAAATTAATCAGAAGTGACAGTAAAATATTTTTAATGTTGCAAAGTTTTTTTCATTCAAATAAATGCTGCTCTTTTGTATATATATATATATATATATATATATATATATATATATATATATATATATATATATATATATATATATATATATATATATATATATATATATTTATTTATTTATTTCATGAAATCAATTGAAAAAATGTGTATTTATAAACATCAAGTTTTTACAACCCAGGCTAAACTTGTCTGTCAAATTATCTGATATTTTAAGAGACTTCTTGAGGGTTTTCAGAGATGCTCTTTATGACATATTTCCTGTTCTTTGCACCACATGACATTTTTTTTCTAAGTAAGGCTCTTTTTTCTTAATTATGATCACAAGGACACTTGATATTTTTATCTTTAAGTCCTCCAAATACATGAAGAAACATGCATATATATATATATATATATATATATATATATATATATATATATATATATATATATATATTCATATTAGTATTATTTACAAAGCTACATTATGAGCAGCCATTACTCCAGATATATTATTATCAATATTGAAATCTGTTTTTGCTGCTAATTAACCATGACACATTTCAGGATTCTAAAAATAAAAACTTCAAAAGAGCAGCATTTATTTGAATGAAAATACTTTGCAACATTAAAAATATTTTACTGTCATTTCTAATGAATTTAATGTGGAATCCTTGCTGAAAATTAAGTGTTACTTTGTTTAAAAAGATCTTACTTATCCCAGACTTTAACATATTTTTTTTCATCCCTGCTCTTTCCTTTATAGTCAATGGCAACAAGATGTAGATGATGCCAACACTGCAATATGCAAATTGACAATGGCTGGCCCTCGCTCTGTAAAACCAACCCCACCACGTGAGTAACAGCCATGCTTTACAATACCTAACCCCCATGTGAATCAATATTTGAAGAACTTATTTCCAAAAAACCACAAAGTGCTGTAGAGTGCATGAGGTTAAGACACGGCTGTTACAGTAACAAAAGCACTGTGGCATGTGGCATGACCAAACGCATTTACATAGCGCCTCCGGCAATGCGCTCTGATAGACTCTAAGTAACTGAAGTGGTTGCCTGGTGGTTTGCTAATATGGGAGATACATGTTTGATTTACTAGTAACTAATAAGACCATCTTACCCACAGGTGTTCCATCATGCCATGTGATACAAATACCAGCCAATACATTTACGGTTCTTCCCTGCAAGCTGCGATCTAACTTGGCTGAGAGGCGATGGGAGTACAGTCACACCGCCGAGCGATTCGTCTATCCTAGTCCTGACGGCGGGCTGGTGGTTGTAGCCCAAGTGGAGAGGGAGGAGATCTACCAATGTTGGTCAGAAGAAGGTGGCTACCAACAACTTCTGGCCAATTATTGCGTCAAAGCAGATCACGAAAGCACCACTCTGATTGGACGTTCCCGAACGCAGTTTGTACCCCAAGGGGAAGCCATTATCCTGCCCGGGGAAACATGGTCGCCAGAAAAAACCAAAACGTACTGGAATGAGTTGATTGTTGTGTGTGGCTTACTCGTGTTTTCCCTGGTGGTCCTGTCGCTGTTCGTGGCATACAGGAACCGAGACAGGATGAAGTCCATGCTGAAGGAAGGTGAGTGCCCCAACATGCAACAGAAGAAAGCGCGAATTCCAGGGAAGCACACGGAAAGCCTTCCATTAAATGGCAACAACATCCCGCCCTCAGTGTCTGACCACAAGGGCTACCAGGCGCTCAATGATAACTACATCTGCAGCACTCCCACCCACGAGTGCTCCTCACCCGAGAACAGCAAGAGCTTCTCCGAATCCGAAAAGAGACTGTTGAACTTAAAGGAGAGCCACGTTGAGATCTCACCGACTTGCCAGCGGCCTCGAGTGCGGCTGGGCTCGGAGATCAAAGACTCGATCGTTTAGGTCTGTTTGGGTGGAATGTTTAAAAAAAGAGTGGCCTCTGAACTGAACAGCACCAAGGGAGGGACAGACCGAAAATGACTGGAAACGTACCATCACTGGGTTTTATTTTGCACTTCGTCTCCTCTCATTTTGTCTTGGTGATCTGTTCACATTTCTCAGTCACTGCCAAGTCTGTGAAGCACCCAGAGCCACGCCGAGTGGGACGCAGGACACTTTGAAAAAAGAATGGTGGGCATCGCGAGGCTCGCCGATCCAGTCGTCCCGCCCGGTCCGTCCAAAAATGTCTGGTGGCATCTGTGTGAAAGCAATACGATGCCCTCAGGGTTCATTAACCTGTCATGCTCCCATCTCATCCCTGCAGCATAGAGGTGGTCACCCTGTGACCGAGAAGACAAAATTTCTAACTTAAGTCAACAATAGAGTCTCTGCTAAACATAGTGCCTGAAGTGAGATGATTAGCTGACATTTCAACACAATATAAGGCATAGTGGTGCATCAAAAGCTTTGATGATATATGCGAAACCTTTGCAGAGTATATCATCACGACCTCAGCTCATAGCAGCCATACTATGCAAATCACATAAAGGAGAAGTGTCTTGTAGAGAGCTAACAAACAGCATTCGACTGTCTTAGAACAATAAGTGATGCCACGACCTCAGTATTCTACACAGCTTCTCCTTGGTACACACGTTAAATAAAGTATGCAAGTGAGATTGAGGCATATTCAGTTAAGAGCCCGCAGGGGGGTTTCAGTGTATAGAGAACTCCAAAGAAGGCATGTTAGCAATACTAGGAGTATGTCCAAGGCACAGATTACATTCTGAAGATGCAGGAACTTGAATATCTCTGTTCCTTATACCCCAAATCAAAACCAGTTGCTACCATTGATATACCAGTTAAAGACCAGTGGTTCTCAACCTTTTTGACTCCAAAGCCCCTCATAGTCCACAAGATCATTTGGGGAGGCCACTTTTCCAGTTGTCCATTATTTAATATTCATAATTTCTATCTGATAAAATTCTATATATTCAATAGAAAAATGCACATGGAGTTTTTATTAAATTACTTTACCTTTCCAGGTCTAGAAATCTAGAAAATTAAATGAGGCTTTCTTTTTTTTTTTTTTTCTCTATATCTAAGGTAATTCTGGTTCAGTAGTTTGGTTTAGTAGTAATTTTGAGAACCACTGATTTAAAGGGATAGTTCATGCACAAATTGAAATTATGTCATAGTTTACTCACCCTACAAATGTCAAATGAAAGTCAATGGTTTCTAGTTTTTGACCCCACTTGGACAAATATATTTCAAACATTCTTCAAGATATATGTATTTGTGTTCAAGAAAAAAAAAAAAGTCATACAAGTTTGGGACAATATATGAGAGTGAGTAAATGATGACAGTTTTCAATTTGAGTTGAACTTGAATTAGTGCATACTACAATGAATGGAAGTGACTAAACGTCTCTAGGTTGTTTACTGATTCAAATTGGTTGTTGTGCCAAATTTTTTTTAGTGATTAATTTCAGATCTCTTTGGATCTGTCAAGAACTATGTTCTCTTGACTCGAAAGTGTACTTTTTTCAAATTGAAGACAATAATTGCCATGTTGTAAATTCGAAAGATGAATTTGCATTCGGACAGAATGAAAACGTGTGGTTAAGACTTTACATGCCAATTTTATGAGATCAATGCTACCGAAGAGTGTAAAGTGACCAGCAGATTTTTTTTTCCATGAAAAAGTGCCATGTTCACTCTAACACCTCAAGTCAAAGCAGGCTAACAGATGTTTTTGGGTGGGAGCAATGACATATTTGTATATGAATCAGCCCGTAACGTTATAAATTGTCAGCTGCAAGAGTGTGATATAAAAAAGTACTGTGCTTGGCTGCTGCAAAGCTCTGGGTATCGAAACCACAAAACAAAACACAAATGTAAGTTACTATAGCATAGAATCAACATAAGGATCCATGTAAAAATGTATATTAACAACAAACACACACACAAAATAAAATATATAAAAAAGTAAAATTCCAGTAAAATTCCCAAAGACAAGCATTGTATATTGCACCACAAATGTGCGTAATATTTCATCGCCATTGATCTTTAAAGAACACACAGACATCTGTATTGTGAATGTAGTTATGTGTTGATTGAAAGTGTTCCAAAATGATTCTTTCAATAGAAGCATTGTGTCTTATTTAAATTTGTGCTGAATGTTTGAAAACGGGAGAGTTACTTTTCCATGATCTGATGGACTTTGATCACAAAGTTGTATAATTGTATTTGTAAGGGGAAGTAGTGAATGATTTTTAATGATTTTGACATTGATTTTTTTTTTTTTTTTTTTTTTTTACAGACTGCATTACAATTCTTTTTTTCCTGTTATATTTGCACAGAACGTGGAAATGGTTCGAAGCAAAATGTCTGGGAATCACTGTTCTCTTGACATTGCTGTAGCAAGTACCAGTTGAATGGTTTTGTTAATGCCTCCGAGCTAGATTTTGTGACTCAAGGGGTATGCGGGAAAACAAATGTAATCTTGTAGCCTTTTTGTGATTCAAACACGTGAACAAAAAGCAAACCTCACATGCATGTCTGCTCTGGTGGACTACAAAGTAGGATTACCTAGTACATGTAAAGTCGCAAACCACTGTATATTGAATGGTCGTCTGTGCAACAGTCCACTGCAAGAGTATGTCTCCACTGTGCTAATTAATATCTACAGAGGTCCCCTTATATATATATATATATATATATATATATATATATATATATATATATATATATATATATATATATATATATATATATATTACACACACACACACAAAACATTTACCGACTATATTTAAAGCACAAAAAATAAAATGTATTTGTAATATTCTATAACTGTTTTACATATACTCAGACCTCTGTTTGAAAATCACTTTCAAAATATCATGCAAAAATAATAAAAAATGTTAGCAAATTTGCTTATGCTTTTCAGTACATCTTCTAATTATTATCACTAGCGTGCCGTTTTACAGAGTAGACAATGTGAAAACTTCACTGTACATCAGCTGCTACCTACAAGCGGTAGATTTAGTCATGTATAGATAGTCATATAGTCCCATATTTCAGTGCTATACTGATTCAGACATAAGAGTTACTGGACTGTAGAAGTCTGCTACACTCTTAAATGCTCAGATACATTCTTTATAATGGCACACCAAGATGCTCTGAACTATTGTAAGTTAATGTCTTGTAAACTTTAATGTAAAGGTGTATTTGTACATTTTGCTGCCAATGTAAAGAGAAAAAAATCTGTTGTAAAAGGTGTTTTTTTTTTTTTTTTTGTATTATACATCACTACTGTTTTGTTGTTTTTATTATATTGTAAATAAAAGCACTTTAAGTTTAATTTTTTAAATAAATGAAATAAACCCACTGGTTTGCACTGATTCAGCATTATTTTGGGTCGATTACAGTTATATTTGTGAAACTTGCAGTGGCATAAAACTATCACAGTGCACTGCCGGTCAAAAGTTTGAACTAATTAAGATTTTTTAAATGTTTTTAAAAGCAGTCCTATAAATGCAAGAATGCATTAATTTAATGAACTATATAGTAAAACTATTATATATTATTATAATATATTATAATATTGTGACATTATTGTTATAATTGTATTATTTTTGAATACATTTTAAAATGTGATTTATTCCTGTGATTGATTAATTTAATGCGTCCTTGAAGAATACAACTTTTTCTTTTCTTACCTACCCCAACCATTTGAAGGTACTACATAAGTATTTCCACAAAACATATGAAGCAGGAATTTTTTTTTTTTTTTTTATTATTATTAATAAGAAGATTCTGAAGGATCATGTTACACTGAAGCCTGGGGAAATGGCTGCAGAGAGTTCAGCTTTGTCATCACAGTATTAACATCTTACAATAAAACAGTTATTTAAACTGTAACAATATTAAATGTAATAATATAACAATATTTTAGTTAAATAAAATCAACCTTGGTGAACATAAGAGACATTTTTTTTTTTAAGTTGGTGGTTGCCATTGACTTCCATAGCATTTATTTTCCTACTATGGACTTCAATGAGAACCACAAACTGTTAGATTACCAGCAATCTTCAAAATATATTCTTTTGTACTTAACATAAGAAAGCAATTCATACAGGTTTGGAACGACATGAGGGTGAGTAAATGATGACAGAATTTTCATTTTTAAGTGAACTATCCCTTTATTTATTTATTCATTCATTCATTCATTCATTCATTCATTCATTCATTTTGGAAAATGTAAAAATGCAGAGTATTCTGTGAGGGGAAATGTTTATAAAATGCAGTATAAAACTGATTACACCTAAAGATTGTTCCCATATAACAGAAACAATGTGTGTTTTGTGAGTGTCAGTGTGTGTGTGTGTGTGTAATTTGATTGCACTATAGCCAACCACTTACCACTCAAGGTATCTGATAAATTGTATGCATCCTTATGGTTTCATGGGTTCTCTTATTATAGGTTGATTTGTATGGACATTTCCAATATAAATAATCTCCCTTATTTAATTTTCTCAAACACTGGCACAGGGTTATTCAGGTGTGTTTGATCAGGGTTGGAGCTAAACTCTGCAGTGCACTGGCCCTCCAGTGTAAGATTTGAATAACACTGCATTAGCTGCACCTCAAAAGAGATTTGCGCCATCTGCTCAAGTGCATGCGCTTTTAATTTTACTGTAATAATGCTGCCATCGTGTGGCCATTGTTGGTACACGACACATCCTTTTTTATATTTTATATTTCGCAATCTTGTTTTTCCAGGTTAAATAAAGTAACAAAAAAGAGGTGACATAATTAAATCAACACGATATTCATAGTCAGTTATGGTAACGTAAATAATTGTTCCTCTCAGTTAATCCCGCTTTACGTGCGTGTGTGTGTCACAGTATCGAATCTGACGCAGGCTGAAGGTTAACTAAATCTTGTAAACTCTTGAGTTAGTTTAAGACTTAGGTGCGGTGCACTGTTTGCACAATGACACGTCCAAAGAGAGATGAGGAAAAATAATAATAGCCTATACATTCAGAAAGGAATGCCTTTAGGATATTTGTTTATTTTTGTAGTTTACCTTGAGATATTTGTTAGCGTTTATTATGGCAATCTGTGTGCAATTCGGCGACAATATCTCTGAATTATAAGGAAGAGGAGAGTACAGGTAACAAAAGGCTATGTGGCGTGGACATTACCAAACAAAGTGGGCAAATGCACGCCTATCTCCATGAGTATCCAATGACACACTAACTTGAGTTCAACTTGTTACAAGCTTGATAATGAGCGATCATCCAATCACTCAAGCCTTCATCTAAATAAGCTGCCTGTCGCTTCAGCGTGAGGTTTCTGCGCACCTGTTGGTGATGTACATGTTAGCTCACGAACCTTTAGCGTTCATTTCTTTTCACACTTTCGTCTTTTCTTTTCTTCTTTTTATCACTTCCACGTTTACGGTGCATTATCTTATTACACAGGTGTATTTTGTATAACCGTTTGTTTGTCCTCGTTCAATGAAAATATGAACCAAGCTGACCTTCGGAGACTTTTCGCGGCTTGTGATGGGAATAAATCGGGAAGAGTCGAATACGAGGACTTCACCACTGTTTGCCGAGAGCTTAATGTTCCTGCCGACGAGATCAGGACATTATTCAACAAGTTTGATCTGGACGGAGATGGATATATTAACTTTAACGACTTTTCGTCGAGCTTTCACGAAGTTTCGGAAGCCCTCAATTTGGCTTTGTTGGGAAACAGTTTGCAGAGTCAGAGAAGCGCTTGGGATGAGTTTGAAAACACGTTAGACGGAGATGTGGCCTTTTATTTGGGAAGGTAGCTATATCTTCAGGTTCACTTATTTTGATAAACATTTACTGATAAAAATGAAGCTAAAAGATTTGATCTCTTTTTAAAGAACGTTTTAACTTGAAAGGGTTTTAAAACGTAAGTAGCAAAGGTTAGGCTACTAAATTTTGGCCTGAGTTTCACAAATATGTGGAAATATGTTATTTAAAATGCATTGCTGCTATTTAAAATGCATTGCGTGTGTGTGTGTAGCCTAACTATTTTTTTATTTTTTTTTATTTATTTTTTTTGAAGGCGAGGACAAATCTGTTCAAAGAGAAGGGAGTTAAATCTAAAAGACAAAACTTGCTTTTGTTTATTAAAGTATACTTTTTATTTTTAAAGTGGAAGATGCAGAAAGCTATGTTGGGTTTAGTTTACAGTATATTATAACTATCTGTATATGAAACGGTAGTCTATGCAGTGTCCATATTTAGGTAAACGTGTCTGTACAGTATGTTTATATAGCTACATAAAGTTGACTTTATAAATACACTGTGTCATGTTTATCTGTTTTGATATTAAGCGACCTTGAGTTCGCTGAAAAGTGCTATATAAAATCACTAATTTATTTTCATGGCAGTATCTGACCTGACAGCTGGTTTAATTTGTTTTTCATCCAGTCACATTTTATTTAGCTGCTTTCTTTCTCTGGTGTCTGCAGACAATGGGATGAATTGAGGGAGTTGTACGAACAGATCCACTCCACCACAGATGAGCTGTTATTGCAGCGATATGAGGATCTCATCAAGGCTCTTGTAGCTGAGAGCAAAGAGCACAGGATGGAGATTGAACAACTCGAGACTAGTCTACGAAGGTGAGTGGAGCATTTCCAGGATCCAGCTGGGATGCTGTGGTGAATCACCATGTACAAACAGCTGGTTTGGCTCTTTCAGATTGTCATGACCGGCTGATATGTCATAATTGCACCCTGATATAAATGTCATGCACCTTTAAATCTTTGAAAGAGCATTTTAAGGGCATTTTAATAATAAAGGGCTTTAAGTTTTTTAAATTTGTCATCTTGCTGCCCCTTGAATATATTCAAGATTGACACCATTATAGAATTTAACAATACGGCAGTATGTGCGATAAGATTTTAATGTCCAATATCAGATTAATTAATCCACAATCGTGAACTCAGCATGCTTTGTATTTTATGGAGGACAGAAGCACTGGGCTTTTTTTTTTCCTTCTGTCCAGGAAGTGTTTCTTCCGTTTTAAGAATTTAAAGAATTCAGGTTACAAAGCTTTCATTGTTAAAACGAAGAAAAGTTCTACCATTTCTGAGGAAGGAGGAAACTGAAAATTAGGCTTGAGTTACTAAGCTCGTCATTCTCCGTGTCGAAACTTATTTGTGGTTCTGTAGGTGTGGATGTTTCCACAGCGAGATCTAGTCCTGGCCTTTTACTGTGTGTTTAGCACTGTTTGTTTCACCTCAGGTCCACCTTACACAGTTGCGGCTTCTCAAGAGCCCTACCTTCGTTCCTCCCTTCCCTTTCGTCAGAGGTTTGCTCAACTGCACCCGCTTGATGATTACGATAAGACTCTAGCTTAAAGGAGTTCTTTTTTTTTTTTTTTTATCTCTCCAGTAGTAGCTCCTCAGGGAATGTTTCTTTTGAGATCTGGGTGTAGGTGCACCTGGAAGCATTAAAGGGTATTCTAAGACCAAGGCTGGTTGTTTCAAACTGCTTTCTGGATAAAAAGACTTTAAAGTTGCCGTTTGGTTCTGAAAAGTTATGCTTTTTGATGTGAACAGGACAGAGGAACTGGCCAGCAGTCAGTTGGCAGAGATGGAGGAGGACTTGCAGCAGCAACTGGCCCGCACAGAAGAAATGGTCAGAGAAGAGGTGAGAAGTCAGACAAGTTAAGTGATCATGAATTGGCACATATGTGTACGTTCATTGGATCTGAATGCGGATGCAGATTAATGCAAAAGTAAAAGATACTTTCCTGCCTTCTTGATAATTCAAAGATGCGTACATTGTTCAAATCAATGTAATTTTTTTTTTTTTGGTGTCTGTGTTATTCTTAAATACTATCTAAAAACTAAGGCCGATTAACATGCATGAACGCACTCGTTTACATGTGTGTAATTCTGTCTAGGTAAATTAAAAGTGGCATTTCAGATTTAACTTTGTACTTGGTGGTTCACCTTTTATTCTCGAAGCCCAGTGAGATGTTTTTAACAGGAAAACTGGGCTGACTCTGTGTGCACAAAGGCTTCTCTATGAGAGCAAGTAAATGCCCCTTTATTAGGCCTGTGCATATAAGGAAAACTCTCTTCTTGGGTTTCATGCATACAGGAGCAAAAGAAATTGGACGAATCCATTGCTATGCTCCAAATCAAGCATGAAAATGAACTGGCAGACCTGCAAACAACGATAGAAAGGCTCTCAAAAGTAAGGAAGTGATACGAGATGCTTATTTTAATGTCTTTGTATGTGGGTTTGTCTATCTTTTGTGTAATTTATTTTTTTATTTTTCTTTGCCTCAAATTTTAGCAATATCAAGAGGAGTCAAAATTAAACAGCCCCAGGGAAGATGCCATCAAACTGAGAGCACATATTAAAGATCTGATGCAGGTATGAATCTGATACTTCTTTACAACATGCAGTGCGCTTTAAAGGTATTTGAACCAAAGGGAAGTCTTGGGTAAACTGTGCAAATTTTAACTTAAAAGAATAATTTATCCATTAAAAAAATGTGTATGTGTATATATATATATATATATATATATATATATATATATATATATATATATATATATATATATATATATATATATATATATATATATATATATATATATATAATATAATATATTAGGGGTGTAACGATACGCGTATTCGTATTGAACCGTTCGGTACAAGGCTTTCGGTTCGGTACGCGGTACGCATTATGTACCGAACGGTTCGTTGGACTAATTAATTATATTTGGAAAATAAAGAAAAAATTGTGAAATATAATGATATGCGTTCAACAAGGTAGCCCAATAACCCAAACGACGTAACAGGCAACGCCCCTGACACCCCCGAACAAGAAAAAAAAAACACCAGCTTATATGTTTATGTTAGGCTACTCAGGTCAGGCGTTCGCTCACTCAGTACGCGCTGAAGGCTCGTTGCAAAATGGCCAATGCGTTTAACAGACCACAAATAGAAGATCCTCCAATAACCAACAGGTCTGGTGTTTGGGTGCACTTTACCAATCGATCGGGGCATCCAAACAAGCACGGTAATCAAAATGGACTAGTACTGTACTGTGTCGGAATTTCCTGAGCAGTACGATTCAATTAACAGGCCTGCACGTTATAGAAGAGCTGTTATAAATAGAACGTATGCACGGGCAGTTTTGAAAACTCCACCTACTTTGCTCTTGGCATAGTGCAGCGCAAATCGCGTTGTATCTGAAGGGCAACGCTGAGCCCAGGATCCAGCGCCGCGCGTATCGCGTCCTGTGTGAAAGACCCTTTAGTCATTTTGCAACTCAGCGTGTGCTGAGTGAGCGAGCGCCTATAGTGGAAAACGCATGTTTTAAGAACATTCTTAATGTAATTTAGCCCCGTTACTATATTCCTTCACGAGCCCATTTCAGCCAGACCGTAATTCCTGCTTTGTTCCAAAAAACATAAGCCCTATAGAGAACCAATTGAGTAAAAACACACTCAATATAAAGAGTTATAGAGTTCCATATGAAAAGTTACATCTTTGTATTTGTTGATAACTACTACAACAATATAACATTTTCAATTTTTTTTAATAAGGAGCTGTTTTTGTTTTATACAGTATGCTGCTAAGAAAACACCATAGAAGATGGGTAAAGAATAGATCATTGTTCAATGTAAAAAAAAAACAAAAAACATACTTTGTTGCCAATTTGTTCTTTTTGCTGTATCTAAAACGTACCGAACCGAACCGTGACATCAGTGAATCGTACCGAACCGTGAATTTTGTGAACCGTTACACCCCTAATATATATATATATATATATATATATATATATATATATATATATATATATATATATATATATATATATATATATATATATATATATATATATATATATATATATATATATATATATATATATATATATATATATATATATATATATATATATATATATATATATATATATATATCTCTCTCTCTACTCAATTTTAAAAGTTTACCAGAATTGTTTGACTGACTCTAGACATTTAGAGGAGTGTCTCTCAGTGCAGTTCAGAGTTTTGTTCCCAACATTTAAAAAAAAAAAAATCACGTTTTGTGGCGACTTCAGGCAGAGGTGAAACTAATCACATAAAGACCAATTTGAATGCTTCTGAGGGGGGACACAACTTTTGTTTTCAACTCAAAACAACATTTAGAGTTTTGGCCATTCACATCACAACAGCATTTTGGGGGGGCTGAAGATGCAAACTTCTGAAAATGGACAACAAAATGCAAGATTTTGTAAACTATGCTGTTATAAATGCATGCATTTGAAAACAGTGGGGGGTTGTGTGTAATGTGTTCAGTCTGTAGGTTTGTGTGCTTGGTGTTTCTTTACAAAAGAACCACACCAACTACTGGCCTGGCATGCATAATGTGTCCATGGACCACAAAAACAGTCATAAATTCAGAGCTGGGTAGATTACTTATGAATTGTAATCAGTTACTGATTACAGATTACATAAAAAAAATTTGTAGTCAGTAATACAATCTCTTAGATTACACATTTTTGGTAATGTAATCTGATTACTTTTGGATTACATTTGTTCTAACCCTTATTTGAGATTACATATATTCAGTGTGCCTAATCTTGTACTTTAAAAAAAATATATATATATATTTTAACCAAAAAGAGCCACAATAGCTTATTTTTCCAAGTGCAATGTATGGACACTTAATACTTACAAAACACTAATGTACCTTGCTGTTAGTGTTTGCTAGTAACACTGAATAAAACACACATCCTTTTTTTTTTTTTTTTTTTTTTTTTTTTTTTTTTTAAAAGCATATTTACTTATTATAAAGTTAATTTAGAAAACCAATATTAAAAAAACATGAAATTCACAGCAATATCACTACGAGGTAGAATATTTAATCTAAACACAGGGTCACATAGTATTTTTATTTGTTTTCACAAATCTGTGTGAACGGGAAGTGATTTGACAACATTTATCTTTTCAAAAATACGAGGCTATGTTTACATTGCAAATGTAACCTCAGTAGTCAAGTGACAATGCAGATCATATTAGAGATATGTTGACAAGGTCAGTTATTGGAGAATTTGAGAGTAAAACAAACAAAACAAGGGTCCTTTTCAATGTAATCTTTGTGACCAGGTTTTTTTTTTTTTTTATTCTCAGTAGTTGCACCACAGTTCATTCACTGACTCTTGCAGCACTTTGTCTGTAATGGCAGAATAAGGGCTGATACTAGAGGCCTGCTTTTCTGCATTACCTGCAGCTGAATGTTGTGTGAAGTTTTAAATTGCTGGGTGCAGGAGGGAACATACTGAAATGTAAGCGGGAGAAAGATTGTGGGACTTGAGTTAATTTATCTTAAAATACAAAATGTAAAGTCTATTATGAAACCAAAATAAATGGTTTACAGGTGCAAGGTTGGATTGGGTTTTTTATTTTTTTGACCGCATATGATTAAAGGAAAGCACCTTTTATTTTTCCTGCTGTAAAAGGAAAAAAAAAGTGAGCAACGCTGCTTGTTTGTGTGGGACATGGGCAAAAAATAGCCCAAGACACTGGAGCTAGATAGTCATACTGCAACAGGACTGAAAAATCTGTATAGATCTCTAGCTCTCGGATTTTACAAGCAGGAAGTAAAAGGTTTTTTTTTTGTTTTTTTTTTTTTTTTGTTTTTTTTTCTCTCTCTGAGTAGACTGCACTGAAAAAAAAAAAAAAAAAGATCCCATGGAGACCTCTAATTGTAACACTAAATACAAATTGAAATCTGTGATCTCATCAGCTTTTGTGTTCCTCTGCAGGAAAACGAGGAGCTGAGGAGTTCTCTTATGAAAGCCCAGATAAACGTCTCTGTTCTCCAGGTTGAGTTGGACAGGTTGAAGAATGCTTTCACTGACCAGAAACTCCAACACGAGAGGTGAAAACATTGAGAAGCTGGGTTTGTGTATGTAAATGTGAATGCTGCCAGTAGTTCTTAAAAACCGCCGCCTGAAATGTATTGAAGTGATTTTAAGAAAAAGTGCTTAATGGGACTTATTTTTCCTCTTAGAGAAAGTGATGACCTTAAGAAGATGGTGATGGAGTACCAGTCTTATTCCAGCCAAATAGAATTTCTCCAGTGAGGCAATTCACTTGTTCTCTTGGAGTCAAATGAATCCTAATATTCTAATGAAGGAATAGATTTTTCTGGCTTACTTGTGCAATATGACTTCTCTCCTTCACATCAGGGAAATGAACAAAACGTTGTATGACAGCAATGATGGGTTACGCTCTGCACTGAGCCAGGATAATGGCTCTTCAAAAAGACGGGTAGCTATTTAATTGGTTTTTAATTTAAATTAGAACTGCATTCATTGCAGCCATGGTCAAATATTTGGACGTCCAGCATACAGAAATAAACCATTGTTTCTGGGAATCATTTAATGTACACAATAACAACCCTCATTAAAATGTTTGCTCTTCTGTAGCTTTCACCAAAAACTGAAGTATCTGTACCTCCTAGAAAGATGAAACCACTTCGACAGAGTACAATGAATCAGAGCGGGTAATTATATCCTTTGTTTACTCTGTATCTGTTGCACCTGTATCTTCACAGAAACGATACAGAATAAAATGTCAAGATAATTTCTTGTTTAGGACCGTATACCATGTTATTTTGTTTCTTTTAAAGTTTTACTAATGAAGAGGACATGATGGCCCTGGTGAAGTGCTGGGCTGATAAGTATTTGGATAGTGGGGTTTCTGTTCAGAGAGACGCCGAGCCGATGTCAGGCAGCGATTATGACAGTGATGACAGCCATAATTCAGAAGAGACCGCACATCATAGTTACTCTTGTATTCCATCTGAGCTGGAGGTAAGCCTTTCACACTTTCCAGGTGTGTATCTGTATAATTCATTGCTGGGTTAAATAACTAATGTCTCCTAGGTGTCAGAGACGAAGTCTGAAGCTTTGGGATCTGTAGCTCGTAGCACAGTTGGCTCAATATCCTCCTCACTTCGGCGGCGGTTGTCTGCTTTTCCTGTCAAGGTAGTTCTTGCTACAGTACCTCCTTTCCAAAAAGTATATATATATATATATCTCTATCACTAGGTATTCTAGAAACCATAAATGCCAAATTAGTTTTTTGGAAAGAGTGAAAAGACTTGTCTCAGTTTTTCAGTCATTAGTTAAATGACAAACTGGGAAGTGGATGGTCTTGAAGTCAGAAAAGTTGAGACCTACTGTGATAGACTGCCTCTTTACAACTGTTCTCTATAGCAAACTGAAGAAGACTTGCATGACACTGAAGATCTTGCTCCAGTGTACCGTCTGGTGTTGGCTGGGGATGCTGGGTCGGGAAAATCCAGCTTTTTACTACGGTTGAGTCTCAATGAATTTAGAGGAGATATACAAACCACTCTTGGTGAGCAAAGTATCATTTTTAATTGTGCTATGAATACAGTATAAATATTGAGAATCCAAATATCTTAAAGGGGTCATATAATTATTTTTTTTCTTTTTCCCCTTTCGCTTTGGAGTGTTACAAGCTCTTGTTGCATAAAGCTCTGTAAAGATAAACATGTCGCCCAGATGATCACACAAGGAAGATGTAATTTTTATTCTCTCTGTTGCCGCTGCCATGTTGTGGAGACGCTGTGTTTCGTTGTGAAAGCGAAACCACTTTGTTTGGCCTTTCAAAAGAGGACACAACTAGAAATCATTGGTTAAGTTGTATTTACAACACTGTTCCTACAATCACAGTTCAACCCAAATATTCTGATGTGTGCTGCACATTTTACAGCGGACGATGACCGTTTCCTGAACCAGTAGCTACAATGCTTCTGTGCAAAAGGCTGTTCTATAAAGTTGGGCAATTCCAACTTTGCAAGGACAGTCTGCTGGTTCTTCTGACTCGTAGTCTGCAAGGATGTTTTCATATTTAAAGAATTTGCCACTGATTCAAACGTGAGTTTTGAGCAGTGTAGAGTAACATTTGTCATTTTTCAGATCACAAATGCAGACATGGGTTTTATGTTTACGTGGCACGACTTGCAACGTGTAAAAAAGACCATATTTAGACACTTTTATCCAAAGGGACTTGCAGTTCATTCAGGCTAACAGTTTGAGGAATTGAACCTGCAACGCTCTACCACTTGTAATTGACTGTAAAATGCCTCGTGTGTGTGTGTGTGTGTGTGTGTGTGTGTGTGTGTGTGTGGGGTTTTTTTTTTTTTTTTTTTTTTTATTTTATTTTTTTTTTGTTGCTCTGGGAGATGGCATCACAGTATGGTAAGGCGTGTAACTTTCCATCATGCATTCAGCCAATCACAACACACTGGATAGCTGGCCAATCAGCACACACCTTGCTTTTTGAACAATTAACTTTGTAAAAATCTATGTGTTTCAGAAAGACGGGACCTATTCACAAAATACACACAATGTTCTTTTTAGCCATGCCATATGACCCCTTTAAAGTTTTATCTTATAGGTCATCAAAGACTATGTCAGAATGACCATGGCACTCTTGTAAATCAAAAAGCCTTCATTATCAGATGGCTAAATCCAAGAAATCTAAACTCCCCTTTTAAAATTCTTACAGGTGTGGATTTTCAAATCAAGAAGATGCTTGTAGATGGAGAGAAAACAAACCTTCAGATCTGGGACACTGCTGGACAGGAAAGGTACAATCTATGTGTGGTTTGGGAATCAAGTGTAGACACGCTCTGTTAAAATTCTTAATTATGGATGTCAAGTTACATATTAATCTTCATTAATGATTATACTTTGCTTTTATAGAAAATGGTCACTTGGTTGTATGAATTCACTGGCGTTCACTATTTGGAGTCTGTAAGAGTTTTTAAACAAATGTACAGTGTATGTGAGCTTTTGACAAAAAAAAAAAAATATATATATATATATATCTATCATTGCAACCCCAAACCTTTGAACAGTAGTGTAGACAGTCAGGATTGTCTCAAGAGTCCTGTTAGATATTTTGCTTTCAGTGTAGCTGGTGTACCATGTTGCTACAGACAACAAATTCTGATTCTGGAACATGTACTGTAAACACATTTGCTGTTTATGCACACAATGGAATATTAGCAGGCATGCAGGTAGGGATAAACATGTATATTTTTGACACTTTAGGATGTTTGTTACTAGAGAGAGGTGTGTGTGTGTAAAAAATAAATTAATATAAAACCTAACCAGTTCAAGCCCCTGCAAAAACTGGAGGCCTGTTTGGTTTGGTTCACGTGGGTTTAGGCCGGATGCCCCGGTTTCTTCCCAAAGACATGCAGGTTAGGTTAACTGGATATTGTAAACTGTCCCCAGATGTGCGTCTAAAGGCCAGACTTGTGTATGGATTAACTGGTTCTCACCATAAAGCCATGCTGGATTGACGTTAAGAAATGGTTGTCTAATGAACTGCATGGCAAAGATGCACTACTTTCAAAAGCTACATTTAATTGCTCAAATGCAGTAAAAATGGCAATATTGTGAAATTACAAAAAAGAAAGTGTTTTGAAGTTTAACTTATTCCTGTGGTGGCAAATCTGAATTTTTCAGTGGCCATTTAGAATTATTAGCCCATAGTGCATGTTAGCGTTACTTTAAAATATATAAACTTGTTTCTTTTCTACAGGTTCCGCAGCATCGCCAGGTCATATTTTCGCAAAGCACATGGAGTGCTACTGCTATACGATGTCACGTCTGAGAGCAGTTTCTTGAATGTTCGTGAATGGGTGGAACAGATTCGGGTACAGTCAATGACATTTTAGCAAGTTAGTTTTCTTTGTTTTATTTGTAGTCCATATTCTGTAAACTTTCCCTCACAGGAGTCAACGGATGAGGACATCCCAATGTGTGTAATAGGGAACAAGGTGGATTTGAGGGCAGAGAGGCCCGAGGGAAGCTGTGTGAGCGCGTTCCATGGTGAAAAGCTTGCGATGGTGAGTCTTGAGTATCAGCTTTATATGGGAAGAATGTATTAAAAAAAAAAAAACACCCTGCCAAACCTAGTTTTCTGTTCATTTATATAGGCTTATAATGCCCTGTTCTGCGAAGCAAGTGCTAAAGAAGGGACAAATGTCATCGAGGCAGTTTTACATTTAGCAAGGTAAGAAACCTCATCAGTTTCTGCTTATTCTAATACATTTTCAGGCTTTAAATGTCTTATGAATTATTACAGGGAAGTCAAGAAACATGCAAAACTGGGGCGAAGATCAGAGTCACGGGTTAAGCTGAGTCTTCATAAACGGAAGAAGACGCTGAGCAACTGCTGTGGAGTCTAAGTCATGTAGCCATCTGGTTTAATTGTGATTTTTATGGTTTTAAAAATAACTCCAGTCCTGTACTTTGAGAGAAATGTTAATGGTTTTTAGCACTTAAGCAGTTTTTAGGCATGGATGCGTCCCTCGTGTTTCTAGGCACACTGAACAAATGTGTACTTGTACATTTGCCTATTAATGATCAAATTCACTTCAGTGTTTATTTAAATACTTTTATGTCAATTTAATTACTGTTGTGTTTGAAGGATGTTTATGTAAATGTTTCTAACTGTTAAATAAAAGTTTTAGATCTGATTTAAAGTCCAAATCAAAGGTCTGGAAGCAGTTTGTCTGATGTAATCTGCAGGGGAAAAGGGTTCTCTAGTATTTTGACATCTCTGAAAGATAGCAAACTCTGATTTGAGCTACACTTTATTCAACAGTTGAGTAAAGGAAAGCAAATGAGAGAAAAATACAAGAGTAGGTGTTTGCAAGATGGGTTTTGTGGGCCTGTTATTCTTGGTTTTTACATTTGCAAATACAGAACCAAGAAAAGTCACAGTGAAGTAAATGCCCAATCAAACTAAATTAGTACAGTACAAAAAGGGTTTTTAAATCAAAGTACAAACAATGGTACTGCTGACTAGACCACAAAAAACAATATAGTCTAATGACACCAAAATAATGGCTTAGGATCGTATGAAAGGTTTGACGTCTTCTACTTGGCTTTAGAGTCCATTTTTTCGTTGGCTTTCTTTTGCTTCTGTTTCATTATTTCTGCATCTCTAAAAAGGTACAAAAAAAGAACATTGAAGTTAATAACCGCAGTACAGTGTCCCACAACACTTTACAATACAATCTCCAATACTCCTACTCTTAGGCTGATACACAGGGCAACTTTTTGAGCAATGTTAGCATCAACCGGCAACCTGCTGAGACCTAGGGCCCACAACAGATCTAAATTATTTTGACAAATTTTACCCATTCTCAATGGGAAAGTGCCCAAGCAACATTGCTTGGTTGCCTGGCAAAATTTCTGAAAAAATTGCCCTGTATATCATCAGCCTTAAATATTTAGCAACACATTAGTGGTAGTTTATTCCTCTCATTATTAAAAGGAAGCTGCATCTAGCTTAAGTTCTCGAGGTGTCTGGATATTGTAGGTTACCTCTGCTTTCTGGCAGCAGCAGATAAACCATCGTCATTTCTCTTGCCCTTTTGCAAATCATTTTGCTTCTTGGCATGTTTCTGGCGAGCAAGTTCACGCTGATTTCCCCCTAAAGAGGACACAGTGCTGAAAATAAATAACTGATTTGACTAACACATCTCATCTCAATGTAACCCTAAAAATCCTACAGTGTCAGGATATGGTTTTCTAAGGCCTCTAAACCATCAATCTCATTTCATTGGAAAACCTGTTGTACACGATCAACGTACCTTCATCCCTCGGTTCATAGATTTAGTACATTGAAAAGCCTTCTAGGACCTTCAGGTCGTAACACACATGCACTTTTTTTTATTTTTTTTATGTAAAATATAAATATTGTCAGTAATACTTCTAAATCTTAATTTACTAGACCAAAGTAAATTGATTAATCTGAACTTTTTTTTTCCTAGGAAAATTAAAAGTTGTGAGGATCCAGGAATCTGTTGGTTATCACTGCATTGTTTAGCTAACCACATAGAAAACTACAGAGATTTAATCAAAAACTAAACACTTAAATGTCATCTTTACTGAAATACAGCATGACAATTGTGATTTATGTGCATTTTATGTAGGTGGGTAGCTTGCTACACGGTTACAAAAATCTCACTGGTTCAGAAGCTATCACAAATTTATTTCCCTTTGTCCATCTCTCTTTCACAAACAGTTTGGATTTCTGAATATATAGATAGATAGATATAGAGTGTGAGCTCCATATTTTCGCAATATCCTATATTATATACTCCATAAGTCATAATATGATACATAACACACAGGTACAATAAACTGTTACATTAAAAATGTATAATGAACTATTGCAGACTATTATTTGTCAGGGTTTAGTGTAAGATTTTTATTTCCTATGAAGATGCATGTTTAAAAAATAAAAACATATGTCCTGATGTAGAACAGTTTGAATCACAGATGCTGAATCATTCTGATAAACTTATTGTCAAAAATAAAACAATGCAAGTTAATTAAATGCTAATAACCGAACAACCTCTAAAAGATGTGTGCGTGACACCAACATACCATTTATGTTAACGAATTCAGGACTAATTTAATGGTGAAAATATAATTTGATTTGATGAACCCATTTAAAAACATATAACCTAGTCGTTATAATAACTGAATTTAAACTTTCATTCCGCCCAGTCCCTTTCAAATAGGAGTCAGTCAGTCAGTGAATCCCATAGGCCTCACACACCGCGACCGAGAGAAGAGCTCTCATACACGTCTGACAGTGACCTAATACTACTGAACTGAACCCATGTAAGATCCATTTACATACTCACTGGTCATTTTTGATAAATTTTGTCCGATTTTCAGATTAGCTCACCCAAAGGGCCGCTATCTTATTTCCCAAACAACAGACAGATGTCTTTACTGTCCGGAGTCAAACTTACTCTAGAAGAATCTACAGCATCGCGAGATCTTTCAGCACAGGAGGCAGTCATTTGATTGGATGCGACATGTGACGTCAGCTACGGGGAATGTTGTCATTGGTGAAACTGACATTGTGTGAGGCAGAGTTGGTTATGTTTTTATAGCATTTAATTAAAAAAATGTACGTATATATAGTTTTAGGTTTATCATAATAATAATAAAGGAAACAGTATAAATACATTTTAACTGTATTTTTGGTAATTGCAGATGTGGTGTTGATATGTTTGTGACATCGTTTCCTTGATATTAAATCAATAAAAAAAAAAGGATGAATGATGATGCCCACGTGCTACAGTTAGCAAATAAAATATAATAATAATAACAACAACAACAATAATAAAAAAAAAAATTTTTTTATTGATTTTGGGGTGAAGTAAAATAAGAAATATCTAAACTTTTAGTTAGTATTTAATGCTTTATATATATATATATATATATATATATATATATATATATATATATATATATATATATATATATATATATATATATATATATATAGATCCCTGCTATGTTTGCTGAACAACTGCTTTAGACAATTTAGGTCACCTTAAAAAAACAGCCATCAAATAAAACACACATTTCTGTATTTTATTTATTTATTGGGCACTCTAATGACCAAAGCAAAGCAACGCAGAACTGACACTTCAGCCATTCATCTGAGATATGCCACCTGCGCTGTTCAGAGACAATGCCTGCATCATGATACAACAGTCAGCAACAGAATCTGTGATTCTCATCCAACATGTCACACCAACTGGTTTGGGCAACAACAGATTAATCAGCCATCATATTAGATCTTCTGTACAGATGAGTCACCACCATTCAGTCTGTTTACAGGAGCACCAGAGTGTGGAGGAGGACAGAGTAATGCTCATACCCAGGAAACTGAACCCTGGAGTGCCAGAGTAATTGTGTGGGTTAGTATTCAAGGCCGGATGTAGTTACATTTCTGTGAGCAGCTGTAAAGTCAACATGAAATCAAAACGGACCTTATTTACTTTCCTAATGCATTTTTTCCCCTAGTGGCATTCACTATGCATGATTCGTTATTGCACGTTCTTTCACAAAAAATAATAATAATATTCATATAGCTAATCTATTGGTTTTCAGCATTTTTTACCCATAGTCCAACACAATATTCAAACAACTCCCCATTTGAGGTAATATATTTCCACTGGTATTTCAGCTGTAATTATGACAAAGCTGCATGTTTATCTAACCACAATGTCTTTATTTCTTTAATTAAGAACCCAATAAAAAAACTTCAGAGAAAATGTTTATGTTAATTGTGGTAATTATGTATATTTTATTTATTATAATATATTGAAATGTATCATGAAACAGTTCTAATAGTATTATATTATATTGTATGCTGCTTTATATATTTATTATTATTTTTTATTATTATTCTGTTAGTCCTTTTGTCAACAAACAGATGAAATATATAGCTAAGGAACAGTTCATTAATTTGTTGTATAGCCGTATTGCTCATCTATAATTTGAATGTAGTTTTCTGCAGCATTTCGGTTGCAAATGTAGCCTAATATTGATTTCTTGTTGCTTTTTCATTTCTGCACACGTTTTGTATTTATCATGCCTGACATTTCTAACATAGTGATTTAATGGCAGATGTTCCCCTGAATGTAGAAGGAAGCAAAACAAAACGCCAAACATAATGATACTGGTGTTTTTATTGCAAGTATTTTAAATGCATTTGCCTTGCCCTTGTGTCTGTGCGTACATTCTGTTTTGCATAAGTCGGTGTGCCACCGGTAGAGCCGCCCATACAGCTGCTCTACAGTTCAATGCATTTTTCCTCCGTCCCTGAGCAGCTCTGTGGAATGTTTGTGCGACTTGAAGTTAATTTGCAAGTAGGTCGAGAGAGCTAGTTCCGTGCGGTCAGGACCACAGATGTGACTAAACTGCCCAAGGCCACCACCAGAGCTCCAAGCAGAAACTTCCAAGAAATTCCCTGAAAGAGTAAGAAACGAGATCAAACAAAGGCGGCACTTGGACGCCAGCTCTGGCACATTTTAAAAGGCCTTTTACTCCACTTTGATTCTCTCCACTAGGCGGTAGTCAGTCACTTACAAACGGCTTCTTTTTGGGAGGAGGTGTCAGAGAGGGCGCTATGTTTTCGCCGAACATTTGAGCTGGTTTAGCTTGCCAGCTCTGCGTCTCACTTTCCCCCGCCTGTCTTTTTACCAACTTTGACAGTTCAGCATGAATAGCCTATAAAAAATACATTATGAAGAAAAAAATATATATTAGCATTCAAATTGCTAATTCGTAATGCAAAAAAAAAAAAAAAAAACGTATAAAACTTAAATAATT